>NC_056670.1:4002500-4220000 GCF_018350195.1 Panthera tigris
TCCCAAGTGAAAAATGTAGTTATTTTCCTACTTTCCATCTCCTCCCGTTCCCCAACTGTGTCACATTATTAGACATCATGAAACTATCTCTCTGATATTCAGGGCTTGCCCCACCATACTTCTGCCCGTCCTGATTGTAATTCGGATAGTGATATTTCCTATTTGTACTCTTCCTCTCCAAACCAAGATCTATGTTCTCTTGCTCCCAAAAGGCACCTTTGTAAAAACTGGGAGGTTTATTAAATTAATGGAGTACAATTTATATTAAATCTCCTAAGGAATATGAATAAATTGCCTCCCACGGAGGGGGCCTTCCCTAGAAAAGTCATTAATTTAAAAGAATTACTTTGAAAGTGGGCATGTTATAAACCAGATAAATTTCATATACTACAATCTCAGAGAAGGTCCCTTGGGTACTCATCAATGCAGGCTACCTAATAATGTGTCTATAGAGTTAAAATTAATGGTGCTTCCCAGGCTTCTTCAGTCGTATTATTGTCAATACAACATTTTGAGACTATTAACTGCGAACATCAATTTATCACCTTGAAGTAAAGTCACTTTTTTTAAAAGTTTATTTTTTACTTATTTTGAGAGAAAGAGAGAGAGAGAGAGAAAGCAGGGGAGGGGCAGAGAGAGAGAGAGAGAGAGAGACAGAATCCCAAGCAGTCTACACACTGTCAGCATGGATCCAGGTGCAGGGCTCGAACTCACAAACCCTGGGATCATGACCTGAGCCGAAGTCAGGAATCAGACACTTAACTGACTGAGCCACCCAAGCACCCCAATCTTGGAGTAAAGTCACTTTTTAAAATCCTTATCAGTGAGAGGTAGCTATAGTCTACGACCTTATAGTTTTTTGTTTAGGTATTCACATTTCTCATGATTTTTTTGAAATTCTGATTTCAATATTTCTCATATTTAAAAGTCAAGCACCAAGCAGACTTCCAAAGTATTGAAAAATAATTTCAAAAACAAACCCTACCGGCAAAGTCAGTTCAGAAATTCAAAATTAACTGATTCATTTCATACTGAAAAATATGTTATCTGAAATTTAAAAAATACATTAATAATATATACAAAAATCTGCCATCAAAATTCTTAAAAACTGTTGTGATAATAAAGGAAAATGGAATCTATGCTTTTGGAGAAAATGTAATCTTTTCCAATGGGTGAACTCAATGCCCAGCTCTAGACTTGATTTTATAAAATACCAAATGTTTGCAACCTGAAAATATAATAATAAGAAATGTACATAATCTCAACTTTGTATTTTTCCTGACTTGCACATAGATAAGCTTACATTTTGTAGTCAATGGTTCCCATCTACCCCACACCAAGCAAATGGATAACATCTCTATGGTCCAGCCCCTATGGGCACAGGCACAGACACAGACAAGATGCCAAAGGCATCTCAGGCCTTCACTTGCTCTCAGTCCTTAGGGTTGCAAGCAACATTGCAATTCCATGCATTGAAATTTATCTAATTTAAACATACAAAGGTAATTCAACCCATACATTGTAGGAGTAAGACAAAAACTTTGAGGATTTTATTACTATTTAAATTCAAGTTAGTTAACATACAGTGTAGTCTTGGCTTCAGGAGTAGAACCCAGTGATTTCATCACGACATACAGTACCTAGTGCTCATCCCAACAAGTACCCTCCTTAGTGCCCATGACCCATTCAGCCCATCCCCCACCCACCTGCTTCTATCAACCCTCAGTTTGTTCTCTGTATTTACGGGTCTCTTATGGTTTGCCTCCCTCTCTGCTTTTATTTTTTCTTCCCTTGCCGTATGTTCATCTGTTGTGTTCTCAAATTCCACATGAGTGAAATCATATGTCTTTCTCTGATTTATGTTGCTTAGTATAATACCCTCCAGTTCCATCCACATTGTTGCAAATGGCAAGATCTCATTCTTTTTGATTGCCAAGTAGTATTCCATTGTGTGTGTGTGTGTGTGTGTGTGTGTGTATGTGTGTGTGTGTGTATACACACACACACACACATACACACCACATCTTCTTTATCCATTCATCTGTTGACGAACATTCGAGCTCTTTTCATAATTTGGATATTGTTGATAATACTGCTATAAACATCAGGGTGCATGTCCCCCTTCGAATCAGCATTTTTGCATCCATTGGATAAATTCCTAGTCGTGCAATTGCTGGGTCATAGGGTAGTTCTATTTTTAATTTTTTGAGAATTTTTTTTAAACTAAAATACAATAAGCATGTTAAAATAGTATTTGATGAAAATGTGTATTAGTGAAAGTAAAATAAGCTCTCTACTAGGGTGGGTAGGAATAGGGAGAGTGCAATAAAGGGGAAGGACTATCAATTTGTGGGGTGCCTGGGTGGCTCAGTCAGTTGAGTGTCCGACTTTGGCCCAGGTCATAATCTCATGGCTTGTGGGTTTGAGCCTTGTGTCAGTGTCAGGCTTTGTGCCGACAGCTCAGAGCCTGGAGCCTGCTTTGGATTCTGTGTCTCCCTCTCTCTGCCCCTCCCCTGCTCACGCTCTGTCTCTTTCTGTCTCTCAAAAATAAATACATGTTGAAAAAAACTAATTAAAAACAAAAAACAGGAAGGAATATCAATTTGGACTCAGCTTTGTACTTAAATAGGTAAAATCACTAACTGATTTCTGATAATAGGGATTAAATGGTCATGGTTATATGTCACCTGCGATGGCTTTGTGCCTCTCTGGAGTCATTTCTAAGAAGTACCCATGTGGTTTACATGTGTTACATTGAAGAGAAACAGGTCAAAGATCAATGTTTATTAAGACATCCATTTATTCATCTATCTGCCACGCGTCCCTGAATCCGTCCTTCATCTTTCTACTAGCCTGCCTCCCTTTTCCTGAAATGATTCCAGAGTTAAGATCTGCTTTTTCCTGGAAGAGTAATACTGACACACTCCTTTTTTGTTTTGTGTGTTTGCTTATTCGTTTCTTGGACTTTCACTGAATATTTGAATTAGTGGCAGTCTGTGCTAAACGCTGGAGCAGGACTTAACACAGGTCTTCAAGACTCTAAGTCTCATGCTCATGTGAGAGCGTCTATCTGGAAAACAAGGTGGGAAAGAGTTCCACCACTTAACTATGTGACCTAGAACGTTCATGTTCTCATACCAGGGTGAGTCATGGGTGCTCATCTGAGACATGTGTGGTATAGATTAAACAAGATGGTGTGTGCAACCCCCCGGAACAGATGAAAATGTAAAGCCTTTCAGTCTTTACCTATTACATATATTGTATACATATTACATATAAATACACACCACATATTACATATCAAGTTTTGCACATACTTTGATCACCTCCCTTTCACCCTTTCATACTCCATAGTGGAATGAATCCTACTGAAACCACAAAAACAGTGGGAAAAATTTAGTTTCCCGTGAAACATCTCATAGGTATTCTTCACCTGGAAAGTAAGCATTCCCAAAACAAATGAAAGACAAATTTGGCCAGTAGAGTAACAGCTGTTCCCTGTGCTCTGAAGGCCATCACTCCAGAAATTAGTCCCATAATCCACGTGAGATACAAGTGTAGCATGGCCCAGGGCATGGAGGTGGTGATGATCCCAGAATTATTTGGGAGACAGCACGGACAGGATTCCGGGGCTGCTGGGATGCCAGAGGGTAGGAAGATGTCACATCAGGCAGGAGGCCACCCAGAGTGTAACTGAGAGACTAATGCTCAACCGAGTGGAAATTTAAGTAGTGATGCCAAGTACCCCACGCTTCATAAAACACCTCTGATATTACTGGAACATGTGTATTGGTAATATAATAGCTTCTTAAAGTATGAGGAACATTTAAGTAAAACAAAAATAATAGTTATGCTTCAGGCCATTTGGTTGAACATTTGCATTTCCTTCACTAACTTTTCGGATTTGCACAGTAATTTATTTTGTTTTGAGTTTGCGGCAATAGTCTGAGTTAAGATGTTTTATTCAACGTTTGAAAAATTCATTTATTTAATCATTTTAAGGGTAGAGGATTTTAAGAATTTACTGCTCTGATTCACGTAAAAGCAATTTCTCTTCGCTGAGTAGCGTCTCTGCTGCTACCTCATGCTTAATGCCGGCACATTAGTGCACGAGAGAACACTTTTAAATAATGCTCCACATCTGACCTGTGTTTCAGAACATTCACATAGGCACAGGGCAGTGGTAAATCAAAGGTTGCTTGTTCGATGCATTAAGGAAAGCTATAAAAGGGAATGAAATGATGTTTAAAAATAGAACTCTAATAAAAGGCCTGGATAGAATGGAGACAATAATTATATGGTGGCCTTGTGCGTTCAGCCAGGCCAGCTAGTAGAGCCTGCAAGAAGGCTGCCCCCGGGGGGGTGAGGTTGGGGGGTGTATGGGAAAACTCCCTGTTTCTCCTCTGCCCTCACACGATGACGACACTTCACTTCTAACACCAGATGTGTGGTGTCGCGCCTGCCAAGCGGTTCTGTGACACCAGCTGGGCATCCCACGATACGGTTCAGCTCTGACACCATCTACCTGGGATGAGCGCCAGGTTCCACATGTTAAAGGCTCTGTCCGACAGGACTCCCCCATTTCAGGGGGACTCCAAACTCCAGTTGTCACCTGTACTTCTGACGGACCAGCTATAAATTCTGCTTCCCATGACTCCCTCCTTGGGTCCAATAATTTGTGAGAATGCCTCACAGAACTCAGGGAAGCACATGCTTACATTTACCAGCCTATTATAAACAATATACTAAAGGATACAGATGATTGGCCAGACGAAAAGACACATATGGAAGCGTCCTGAGCTCAGGAGCCTCTAGTCCCCATTGGGCTGGGCAGCCCCACCCTCCCGGCACGTGGGTGTGTTCACCAACCCAGAAGCTCTTCCATATTTTTGGAATAGGGAAGCCTCCATGTATGCATGATGGATCATTGACTCGAGGTCCAGCCCTCTCTCCTCTCTGGAGGATGGGTGGCGGGGCTGAAACCTCCAAGCTTCTAGTCATGGCTTGGCCTTTCTGGTGATCAGTCCCTGTGCAGAAGCCCACCCAAAGACTCCTCATTAGAACAAAAGATGTTCCCATCACTCAGAAAACACCGAGTGGTTTAGGAAACACCCCAATCACTTAGGAAATTACAAACATCTTATAAGCTGTGTGCTAGGAACCAGGATAGAGATATATATTTTTTTCTATTATTTCATGAGGGGGCAGTGGTAATTATAGCAGTAACTTTCACAAGTAAGAAAGTCATTAACCAACATTATTGCAAATTATAAAAGTGGGGGTGGGGGAAGAGTCAATACAGTAGAAGAATGAAATTATGGGCTCATCACTTATTCCAGTGTGCCCAGAGAGACACTTGGTTGGCCCTACTGAAAATGTGGTTCATTTCCTGGTTGTCCTGTCCTTACACATATATACATCTCCTCACACTAGTTTCCCTTGGAAGTCCCCTGTGAGCCCGACATGAGGTGAAAAGCTCGTGCCTGACCTCACAGCACCACGCAAAACACACCCTTTTTGCTGTGGATCCATAAACATACTGCTTCCTTGATATTGCAATCACTGATTTATCTCTCATTTACACCATAATAAATGACCTTAAGGTGCAAGGTGTTTTGTGTGTGTGTGTTTTGTTTTGTTTTGTTTTTTACTGCTACATCTCCAGTACTTGACATTCAGGGATCATTCAACATGTAGTTTTAATCTGAAGTGAAGACAGATTTCTACCAACTCCGTATTTCCACGCTTTCTCACTGGCAGTCTAAATTCCTACTTCCTCATTCCAGATCCCATTCAAGATTCTCCCCCTGGATAGTATAGAAACCATGAGTGCCAAATTTCCAAGGACAGGTTCCAAGTAAGTTCATTACTGCTGTAAACAGATGAGTTTCAGTCTGTCTGCTACAACATCTTTCAAAGACAACTCAAGGCATTTTCTCCAAATTCGGGACAGACGGTGTGATGCACGCGCGCGCGCACAGGCACCTGAATTAGCTCTGAGACGCGCTGGAGGGACTTCAAAGGGCTGTCAGCTCACCAGGAGAACTGACAGGTGCGGATTTGTGGCGGGGCATCTCCACTCGTGGACAGCGCTGCGTGGCGCTCCGAGGAAAGTGCGGCAGTGTTTCCATAGCTCATAAAAGTTAAAAATTCTACTGAGCAACACAGGCGAAGTCGGCCTGATTTCACTAATGCTTAAATATACCTTACTGTATGTTCCCAATGGGTCATTTATCCTGAAACGGCCAAGGGCCAGCACCGCACCTGCAACATCGTGGGGGGATCAGCCTAACTTCTGTGATGGGCAAAGCAGTGTCCCATTTCAGGTATCTGATCAGCTCCCAGCTTTTATTATTATCATCCCCTTCCAGAGGAGGAAACTGAGGTCAAGTGACCTGCAGGCACTTTCCCCGTAAGGTAGAGTTACAAGCAGCAGAGCTAGAATTCAAATCCAGATCTAACTTTATGTCCTTTGAAGACAACACAATGAATCTCTTGAGTTTCAGTGAATCTTTTGAGAATCAATCGGTGAATTTAGAAGAAAAATAGGCACATATATAATATAAAAATATATAAAAACATATTTATAAATATATATAAATATGGAAAGTAATATAAAATCATATAATTACGTATATACTTCCAAAGTAATATACTTGTTATAATAAAAGTACACTATTAGCCATTATATAATTATCATAATTATATAACATACATGATATATAATTATAATAAAAATATAATTATAATAATATAAGCTTATTACACAATAAAATATAAAGTATTCACATATATAATGTAAAGTGATGTATAAATATATATTTATAAATACATAAAATTATATGAATACATAAAAAATATAAAGTAATATGTAAATAAAATAAAAACTCATGTTTGAAGTGTAAGAACATTGTGGCTAGGTTTCTTTTTTTTAATCATTAGTTTGGTAAATACTTGCTACTTTTTATTACCATGTGTTTTTTTTTTTTTTTTAATTTTTTTTTTTCAACGTTTTTTATTTATTTTTGGGACAGAGAGAGACAGAGCATGAACGGGGGAGGGGCAGAGAGAGAGGGAGACACAGAATCGGAAACAGGCTCCAGGCTCCGAGCCATCGGCCCAGAGCCTGACGCGGGGCTCGAACTCACGGACCGCGAGATCGTGACCTGGCTGAAGTCGGAGGCTTAACCGACTGCGCCACCCAGGCGCCCCTATTACCATGTGTTTTAATACACCTCATCTCTCATGTACTTTGAATGCCATTTGAAGATCTGTCTCATCTTGTGGTTCTTCATTTCCTTTTTGTTTCTACAAAGAGGTTTCCGCCTACTGGTCTTCCAACTGTACTTGCTGGCAAATTTGTATGAAGCCTAATTTAGTAGAGTTTGAAAACGGAGACATTCTTATGAATATTTAGTTTTAAAAGTTAGGTTAGGGCTCCATAATGAAATAATTGTATTGAAGACCTGAACATTTGGAGATGCATAGTCCATGCGTTTAATCTATAAATTTATGGGGCGCCTGGGTGGCTCAGTTGGTTAAGCGACTGGCTCTTGGTTTTAGCTCAGGTCATGATCTCACAGTTCATGGGATTGAGCCCCGTGTTGGGCCCTGTGCCCACAGCACAGACTCTGCTTGGGATTCTGGCTCTCCCTCTCTCTCTCTGCCCCTCCCCTCTTCATGATCACACACTGTCTCTCTCTCTCTCTCTCTCTCTCTAAAATAAATAATTTAAACTTTAAAAAAAATAAAAATTAAGCTACAAATGTGAATCCTCACTTTTTTTTTCTATTTCCCATTGGTACAATACTTGAAAATGGCTGAACCACCTAGGAAAGGATTATCTAATTCTTCACATCTGGAATGGTCACTTTGAAGTGCCTCACTGCTAAATTTTATTGTCACTGCATAAAATACTATTAAAACTCTTTGGGGGGGGGGCTTCTTATTTCTTAATTCACTAAAGAAGACAAATAGTCTGTCTACTAGTAATTACAAAGGAAGACAGTGGAGCACAGACAAACGGGGTACCTCAGCTCAGGACATAGACCTAATAGGTGGTAGGTCACCTCAAACATCAGCAGTCGGGCCCCTGAGTCCACACTATCATTATGCTACAGTTGACTCACCTGAGAAGTGTCACAGTGACAGAAGGCAAGACATTTGATTTTTTAGCAATTATATGTACGTGATCTGAATGCCTATCAAAATGATTTCTTAGAATATCAACCTAAGACACATTGCTCCTCTAAACAAGAAAGACGGGGTTGTGGATTAATCAAACGGATGCATAGGTATCCCAGCCAAGTTGCTTTCCAACTGCATTTGTATTAAGTTAACTTTAATGATCTTTCTGAATCCAGAGATAAATGTAAAAATGATGAGTACTGAAGTCACAAAATGACAGCTGATTGGCAATCTTATAATCATTAGTAGAGTGAATATTGGCAGGTTGTAAGAAAAAAAGCACATAAGTTTGGAATTTGGGGAATGTGGAAACCTCATAAATTAAAATCATAGACCATAGTTAATATTCGAAACAAACTAAAGTAAACTTAGTTCAAAGCTTTTGGCTCAATACCATCTAGAGGCATGGGTCAGGGACGATAAGATGGGGCATTACATGTGACCCCAAAAGGGGTGATCCTCAAGTTTGACTCTTAAAGTAAATGGATATTTGTTTCAATTGGTGGTAGGAATGTTACTGGGTCACTTTTTTTAAAATGGGATGGAAATGAATTTCTAAATACATTACTGACCTTACAAAAATACTTGCTAATTTATCTCTCACAAAACCCATTCTAACTTTACCAGGATTCTTCCGTCTTCTGTGGTGTCAAAAAGATTAGAGGAATAAGTCAACTTGCAGAATATGGTGTTTTTTTTCTGTCACAGATAAACACTAGACTTGAATGATTATTACGATTTCCAGTGTGTCCAGATAGAGTTTCTCTGAAATTATAGATACTTCTGAATGATGTTGGAAAATCCATGACATGCCTCTATGAAACAAGTCACATTTAAAAACCAGATCATGGCAGAACAGAAAGGGAAAAATAGCCCTATACACACACAGGGGAGACTCATCAATGTTTTGTTTATCTGTGCAAAGAGTACACTCCAAGTCAAAGAAAACTGATAGCGTTTTTTTGTTGTTGTTAAAGTTTATTTATTTTGAGAGAGAGAGAGAGAGAGAGAGAGAGAGAGAGAGCGAGCACACATGAGCAGGGAAGGGGCAGAGAGAGAGGGAGACACAGAATCCAAAGCAGGCTCTGCACTGTCATCACAGAGTCTGACACAGGGCTTGAATTCAAGAACTGTGAGAACACGACCGGAGTCTAAATGAAGAGTTGTAGGCTTAATCGACTTGAACCGCCCATGTGCCCCCCAAAATTGATAGGCATTGAACAATGTAAGTTTTCCACTAGTGAAAGCAGGTAAAGAGGAAGTGATATTTCACACTGATGGCTCGCTGTATAGAGACTAAAGCTTTTTATGCCTATGGGAGTTTCCTTTAAATATCATATGACTAGGTGAAAAATAAATAAACATAATTATGTGTGCTTCTTTCCTTCCTTCCTTCCTTCTTTTTTCTTTTCTTTCTTTCCCTCTCTCTTTCCTTTTCCTTTCTTTCTTTCTTTCTTTCTTTCTTTCTTTCTTTCTTTCTTTCTTTCTTTCTTTTTCTTTCTTTCTTTAACAAATTGAAATTAAGACAAGAACCAGATAACCTAAGTGGTTTTCCTTAATCACAACAAATTGTACTTTTAAGACTGATTAATTCCTTTTTCTAAAGGAATTCAACCCAAAGCAAAATTGCCAGTTTCTTTCTTGATTTTTTTTTTTTTAATTTCAGCAGTTCTTTGGATTCAGGATCATTTCCAGCTAAAACCATCAAAAACTTACTAGAAATGACATGTTATGTAGCTTATTTCCTGAAAAATCAGTCTGATACCTTCTCATGCCCCACCCAGGTATTAAAGAGTCAGATTGGGAAACACCAATATGAATGTAAATAACCCAGAGACACATATCTAAAGAAGAATGGTAAGGACAGACACACAGGTTATCAATAACAATTAAGATACCATTATCTTCCAGATAAACAGGTAAAGCAATATCCTACCAGGAACTCCTGACTCCCCTACTGTAATATTCGCTTTGAACAGATGGTGAGTTTAGGATGGCTGCCGGGGATGACACAGAGGGCAGCTTATCCAGCAAGAGAGAACAAATTATGCTGTGGCTCCATAATTCTGTGCTACAGAATTAATCATTTAAGGACACAACCAATCTTCTCCCTCTCAGTCATCGTATTTCAGTAACTTCAATGCCAGCTACAATTCAACCGTCCCTCGAGATCTATAAAAACTGTTCCAAACTTCTCCCTCAACTCTTATTACCAGGGTCTGAGGAAATCCAAGGATCTATGTCTTTTGGAAATGCCCAGTGGATTTCAATCCTCTTAACTGCTTCAAACAATAGACTCCTGCTTCAACACACACGGTTTCTATATTTATTATTTTGGCACCCATAGGAGGGTTAGCTCTGTCTGTTTTCATACCAAATCACTTGTAAACGGGAGATTTTATGGATGTCCTGGGGAACAAAAGGAGATGTTTTCTAATGCAAACCATTCAGAACAGTAGGCATCACCTTTTAATCTTAAAATCTTTAGCCAGATGATCATCACAGGGTTCTGTTGAGCCTTTGTTTTCCCTATATCAACTCCACCCCCTCTAAAGCTCTATAAATTTATGCGTGTATGTACTTATTAATCAATCTCATTTGATTAACCTTAAATAAAATTGACTATTTGAATAATATGCATCTGATGGGCTCTGTCACGTTGTGGTACCAAATAATTCCTCAATCTTTGTGCTTTCACACAATGAAAATTGCATTTCCCATGCACATAAAGGCTTCTGTGATTTTGCATAGCTCTCCAAGGTAGATGTTCCTCAAAAAATTGACAGAGAGGTCCATCCATGATTCCTGCAGCTGTGGAAGAGAGGAACTGGAGAACTTTCCATGGACTTTTCACTTCATATTTCCTTGGCTGTAACCCATTGGCATGAGCTACCCAACATCAAAAGTGCAGAGAAATAACAGACTTTGCTGTGACTATAACAGAAAGAGAATTGGATACTGGTGAAGATTAGAGACAGTAGCATGTCTCTTGTATGATATGCAAAGCCTCCCCTATGTTTGAGTCTGGATTTTTTATTTTACATGTCTATACCTTTCCAACAGCACACTGGTTTATTTATGACAAGTTTTGATATTACAAGCTTCTAGTAATTTTTAACATTTGGCAAACTGGGCTCAAAGTACAAAAAAGCCATTGCAGATTCTCACTCTTGATGTGAGATATTCTTTTTGTTGTTGCTGTTCACGTCTGTATTTTACATTTTCTCTGCTTGTAGATTTTCTATCACTGCTACGCATTTGGGCAAAGGCAGTAGGTAATTCTTTAAACATTAACACTAATTCACCAAATCAAGGTACACAGTTTTTGATAAATGTGTTTAATGAAACACAGATCAGGTATCATCTCTTCCGTATTTCACATTTCTGTTCTAAAATACGCAATTATTACAAAAGGGGACATCGCCACGTTTCCAAAGCTTGAACTGCCTCAGTCTGAAGAGAATCCCTATCAGTTACATCCAGACGAACAAAACCGTCATGTGAGAGGCACACCAACAGCGAAAGCCTGCCTCTACCTTTTGCCAGATCTAATTTGAATTTATGCCACGGTCAAAACGTTACTCGGTTTGACTATGGAATTTGTTTCCCGCTATTTAATTCTATCTCTTTCTAGCAAAAAGACGATATTGCATGTTAGCAGAAGCTGTTCACCTTCCAGATCCTAAGGGACTGGCAGCATCCTACCTACAACTGGGAACAAAGCAGGCAGCAGAGGTGGAAGCCACGAAGCCGATGTTGTCAAATACGACTGTATTCACTATTCTGTTCAGGCTCAGTCGGTGTCAGCAGCCAGCAGACCCTGATAACCATAGTCTTCTGTCATTACTCTTTGCCTGTGAACTGGTCATAATGCCATGAGTGAAAGAATCCAGTGTCTGGTCTGAAGCCTTTGCCAGGAAAGGGCTACTGTTGACAAATTCTTTGTTCCAGACCGCCCAGCACAGTGGCTCCGAAGTGCCCATCAAGCCGGTGCTTTTGTAGACTTTAGTAAATCCTCCCTGTGTTTAGAGCTGGTGTCTCTCTTGACCCTTCATCATTCAAATTGCCCAGAAAGACACATCTCTAACACGGCCACTTGCCCAGTGTCGACTGCTAGAGATGAGGGTCTTTTTGTTTTCCAGCCAACAAACGCAACGGCCACTCTAGCTGCCCAAATCCTGGATATTCTACCACACTGAGTCAAAGAACTAGCTGTTGCCTCCAACACTGTTTTGTCTCCTGTGTCTGGGCTCCGGGTCCACAACCTAGTGCCAGGCCTTCCTATTCCCACGACAGGACTTCCTTCCCAACTTACGGTTTTTATTTTTGTATTCAAATCACTAAATACATTTGTGCTTATTGTTTGATTTTAGTTATATTACTTCTTCATAGGTTTCCTTACTGAGGGATAACACAACCCATGTCATTTTGTTGATGTAGTGATTTAATGAACGAATGTACCCAAGGTTCTCAAAGTGTACTATGCATAAGAATCAGCTGGTACACGTGTTAAATGCAGAATTGGTATTTAGCCCATATATTCTCACGCAAAATATCTGGGATGTCTCCAAGAAAATGAATTTTTATCAAGAGCCACAGTGACATTCATGGAAGTATCCAGGGGGCAACTTGAGAATCGTTGATAAATGCAAATTAGTTAGCACAACGGCTGTCACAAACTCAAGATTCTCCTGATGCTGGTGAACAATGTTATTACAGATAAATGAAACGGAGTTGGAAATGCAACACAGTACGGCTGGTACACACACGTTCTCCATCAGTAGACGACGGGTCAAGCTAGTAGCGTGGCTGTGGAGTGACCACTGCCTGGCTCCTGTCCTGCCCCAGACGCCCGTACAAGTCCCATCCCTGCACCAAGTGTTGGATTACGAGCCTCACATTTTTCCGGTGTAAACGTCGGTGTGCTCAACATACAAATCTCATTCGTGTGGAGTTGCTCAAGACTATGCCCTTAAATATTCAGTTACATTTGGACATCACGCTGTTCTGAACCGCACGCGCACCTGTGTGTTATCTGTGTTTCTGAATATTTGGAACAAGCCCTGGTGCTTTGGGAAGTGGATCAAACACTCCTTTCCTGACTGTCTTCTTTTGGTTTTTTTAAAATGCCTGAGAATGACCTTTATGCTTGGTCTCATCATGACCATTTATTTTTCACTATTAGCCCCTTAGAGGAAAAAGTCCTTTCTCTGGAAGTGAAATAAACTTAGCCCGTGAAGCTAGGAAGTTGCATCATATCTGCTCGGTTTTCACTGCAAAGTTTCATCATAGAAAAGCACAATGTTTGGTAGAAACAAATCAACTATATATTAGACAAACTAGTATGCCATGAACTTGACTTCCTATGAACTAGAATGGCATTTAGTAGAATCACAGAGCTTGATTTGGCTTCAAACGACTTTCAGAGAACCACTCTACCTCCAGTGTAGGTAGAATCTGTTGCTGTCAGAGGTATGTGATTTGCGGGAACACCCATAGGTCACTCTGTTTGTGATACCACAAGCCCACGTGTCGATGATATTTCCTTTCATCAAAGGCATAGCTGATTGATGAATCCCTTGTTAAAGAAAGGTAAAAGAAAAATTTATCTTAGAAAATGTGTTCCTGAAAATTTGTCTTAAGGTAATTAGTTATTCCTTGGAAAGGAGTGCAGGAAGATATGTTTCCCAGGCGATGGCTACCTGTCTGGAGAGGCTGGGAATGGTGGGCCTCAGGGCCCCGTGTGCCTAGAGGGACAGCGTAATGGGCCAGAAGTTGGGACATGGATGCTGAATGAGAAGCTGGATGGGGCTGGAAGGAAAACTTGAATTACGTTACAGTTGGGCCCAGGTGCCTCTGCTTGTAAATAATCTGAAATGACAGATCTGACTCTGGGCTGCGCCTGGGAGCTGGTAAATGGGACCAGCATTCTCCTTGGGCACCGTCCACTGGGCAGGAAATGTTAGAAGAGCCACAAGTGAGATTATATGCTTGGAAATTGACCCTTAGCAAGAGGAAGAATTTAAATTATTTGCTAATATTGAATTTAAAAAATGTATTTCAGCTTATTTTCTTTAATTTTTAAGTTGAACTGGTAAACAGAGTATTTCCAGAATTAGTAATCTAAACCAAACTGGAAAACAACAACAACAACAACAACAACAACAACAACAACCACAACTAGTTGTGTCTCTACTATGTCATGATAATGGCCTTCAACAATAATTTCTACTTACTCAATACCCCATATATTTTTATAGAGAAATGATGAAAAGTTAGATAGGTAAAAGACATATTCATACAAGTTGTAGGATTTTAGTGTCATGAGTTTAGAGAACAGAGTTAAAGTTGGCATTGGATGAGACCAGGAATTCATCCCAAGCCATTCCAATTCTGCAGAATCTAACAGGATAACAGCACTGCCTTCCACACCCCAATTTCTGACTTGAATTTCAAAAGCATTAAAAAACGGATTTAAAAATAGCATTAAAAAATGTCATCCAATCTGGGACAATGTACATATTGAAAGGATCAGGTCTGATAGCTCAGCACACCGCACTGTACCAGTATTTGTAATCAGGACAATGGCTGAGTCTGTGTCCTAGAAAAGTTAACTCAGGTTCAGTACATCTTCAGGCAATAGGAACAGAAACACTCCGTGCTTTTTTGTGTGCCATTGGATGTCACAGAGGGATTTTTGTTTTGACTTATTTATTTTAGCTTGTATCTTTCAAAGCATACAAAACATGATCATATTCTTGTGATAGAGAATCAAAGTCTAAGATCACCTCAATCAAATTTAGCTAACTGGGTGTTTCACCTTTAACCTAAGCTTGCGTTAGAGTATCTGAAAATCACAGTCTCCCTTCAGTTATGGAGAAAGAGCTCAGTACAGGTAAAATTCTCGCTGCCCCTTCAATTCCCTTATAGGAAAAGGGAATTTGTATATTTCAGAATGAAGCTGAGAACCTGTAGAGGAGATAAGGTTTATTTTGTGATTTAAATAGCAATGTTGCACCCGACACCAGCCACTGAATGTGATATGGTCGACTCCAGTTTTTGCATAGCCTCAACACATGTTTCGGTCTGTTAGATTAGGAAGGTTGGCTGCCTCATGGCAGACTTTTAGTTTAAATTACTTCTGGAGAGAGGATGTCTGACTGTCCTAAACGCACCACAGACATAGGCACCTGTGGGAGAGAGCAACTTCATTATTGGAGTTCAATCTAAACGTGTCGTCCTGGAAAAACATTGTTCCCCACTAGTTTGCTATGTGTTATCAACTGCCTGAGGGCTATATGACTCATTCAAATAATTCCTGAGTTTTTAAATAGTTATATTTCTACTCTAATTAAATATTTGCCTGGAAATCATGTATCAATTAAAAAAAATAGCTGTGGTATAGGAATTGTAAATTATACTAAAGTACTATAAAGGGTCCCCTATTCTTGGCATCAAATACTCTTTGTTTTGGTCTTTACAACTTATTTTAAATATTCTGATGGAGCTACCCGATGTCCCAAATTTTTAAAAAGGTGATGTTTCAAGAACAATTAAATTTTGGCCATTCCATAACTGATTAAAATAGTGATATAAATATTTTATTGCATTTTAATGTTTATTTTCTACCTTATCACTGGGAGCTTGATTTCATTCAGAAAGTTTGCAGGTATGTTCTAGAGGTAGGTAACTGTGGATGATCTCAGAGAATAGTTACTGACTCCGACCAGGACCCAATATGCTAACTATACACAATCTCTCTCTGGCCCTTCAAGAAACAAAGGGTGTTTATTAACATGTTCTTTCTCTTTCAAATAAACTATCCATATGGTATTGCATACCATAATTGGTTTTCAATGTAGGGATGAAGTAATTAATAGGTGATTCATTCAATAAGCATTTAGTCATCTATTGAACTATATAATGTCTTAAGCACAAAAGAAAGGCCCAACAGATAATAGCTCCTGATGAAAAATACCAACTGATTCAGGGGTGCCTGGGTGGCTCAGTCGGTTAAGCCTCACACTCTTGATTTGGGTTCAGGTCATGATCTCATGGTCTTGAGACAGACCTTCCTGTCAGGCTCCCCGCTGAACGTGGGGCCTGCTTGGGATTCTCTCTCTCTCCCTCTCTTTCTGCCCTCCCCCCTCAACATAAATGAACATTTAAGAATATCAATGGATTCTATGAATAATTTCCAAAAGAAATGCAAATTACTGGCTTCAGTTTTCCAAAGCTTATAATGTGCCTACAAATAAGAGCCCCTTTTGAAAGGGTATGCCCCAGATCCTGGACAACAAGCCCAGAGAGGCAGACCACGGCATCCCTGTGGAATCACGTGGGTATCTGCAGGGACCACTTATTTTTGTGTAAAAGTGAGGGGGAAGAGGAGAATAAATCCAGTTGTTGCAAAGAGTCTGATGTAGTGATTGATCCTGTGAGCAAACTATAAGAGAACCTGCTTTATATAGTTGGGAAGCATGTTCTAAATTTATTTTGTAAAGGCAATAATCGACAGAACTGTGTATGCCAAATTTATTTTTTTTAATCCCTTAGAATTACTCATTTGCGAGGCAACATTCTTAATCATTCAGAGCCAGTATTTCCCCCCCATCTCCTTCCAGCACTGGTCCAATGAAACTTTTTTCAACTGAACAGCAAATAAAGTTATTAAATGATGTTCAGTTGCTATGTCAGAGTTAGAAGTAGATTATAACTCGGTATGGTGAAGTACTTAGAATGAGAGAGAAACACGAATAGAAAAGAATTGTGCAAAAGAAAGAGTTATGAGAATTACTTCACATTTCATGAAAATATCCACTTGGTAGAGTGTTATGTGTAAGTGACAAACTGTTTTATTTCTTTGATTTTCCTTTTCTACCCTCTTCTTGGCTGAGGGTATTTAGTTTGCATTTATACAACAGCGTTAAATACAACTTTGGGATAACTTCTCTTTATAAAAGAGAATTGAATAAGGACAGTGGCTACAAAATGAAAAGGAGAAGGTTGAAAGTTGATAATAAAAATGAAAGAAGATACAAATAAATGAAAAACTATCCCCTGTTCATGAATTAATATTGTTAAAATATTCATACCACCTAAAGCAGTACATAGACTGATGCGATGCAATCCCTATCAAAAATCCAATGGCATTTTTCACAGAAATAGAAAAATTAATACTGAAATTTGTATGGACCCACACAAGACTCCACATGGCCAAAGTAATGTTGAGAAACAAGAATGGAGTTGGAGGCATAATATTTCCTGATTTGGAATTATATTCATCCTTGGGTATCTGTGAGAAGCAGCTAGCTAGGCTCTAACAGGATACCTGGAGGCCAGAAAAGAGGAAGTCATGGGCAGCTATTGGGAAGGTCAGAGGCCTGAGCTGGCAGCGTTCCCCAAAAAAGCCACAAGAAGCAGGATCAAACCAGACATACCCAAGATGGCAGGTGCCATGACAGGAACCTGGATCCAAATAAGGAAGAAAAAAAAAAGCAGGAAACCCTGCTTCCAAGAAATCATGCCTCAAGTAATGAATAATCTGCCCCCTAGTTAACAACAGCCCATGCAAGACAGAAACCCTAACCCCAGGGTGTGCATCTCTCTCTCTTATCTCTCTCTTGCTCTCACACCTCAAGAGTATACTTTCACTTTTATAAACTTTCCTGCTTCTGTCATTTGCTTGCTGTATTGTGTCTGTCCTTGAACTCTTTCTCATGACAACACCAAGAGCCTTCAGTGACATCTTTGGGACAGGCTGGAGGACATCCCAGGGCCCGGGGTCTTCCCGGTCCAGTCGGCAAAATATCCACATGCAAAAGAATGAAACTGGACCCTTACCTAACAACATGCAGAAAAATCAACTGAAAATGAATTAAAGCCTTAAATTTAAGCCCTGAAACCAGAACTCCTAGAGGAAAACATAGGGGAAAAGCTCCCGGATGTTGCCTTGGAGATTTCCTTGGTTTTGTTTTTGGTGTGAATAGAGGACACCAAGAACTCTGGCAAACAAGCAAACAAACAAGTAGGACAACATCAAAGTGAAAATCATTTTCACAGCAAAGGAAACAACAAACAAAATAAAAGGGCAAACCACAGATTGGGAAAAAATATATAAGGAACCCATACAGTTCAACAACAAAAAAACAACCAACCTGACCACAGAGTGAGCAAATGACCTGAATGAACACTTTTCCAAAGACAACATATGAATGTCCAAGATGGGTAGAGAAAGCTGCTCACTGTCATTAATCATCAGGGAAATGCAAATCAAAACCACAATGAAGGAGCATCCACACTTGTTAGCAGGGCTATCATCAAGATGTTAAGAGATCGGGAATGTTGGCAGGGATGTGGAGGAAAGGGAATTTTTGCCCACTTTTGGTGGGAATGTAAACTGGTACAGCCACTATGAAAACCAGTATAAAGTTCCCTCAAAAAACTAAAAATAGAACTACTATATGATCCAGCAATCCTTCTTCAGGGTATATACCCAAAGGCAATGAAATCAGTATCTTGAAGAGATATCTACATTCCCATGTTCATTGCAGCATTATTCACAACAGTCAAATATGGAAACAACGTAAGTGTCTATCGATATAGGAATGGATAAACAAAATGTGGCATGTAGTCTATACGTATGATGGAACATTATTCAACCTTGAAAAAAGGAAACGTGCCATTGTAAGGTATGAACCTGGAGAACATTATACTAAGTGAAATAAGTCAGACAGGGAAAGAAAAATACTACAGGATCTCACTTATATGTCGAATCTGAGAGTCGAACTCTGTTGTTATATCAGAGAGTAGAGGAGTCCAGGGCTGGGGATGGGATAAGAAGGTGTTGGTCCAGGGGCACAAAGGCACAATGAGGTAAGATGAATAAGTTTACAGATCTAACATACAGCCTAGTGACTACCGTTAATAATATTGCATTGAATACGGGAAATTTGCGAAAAGAGTAGATTACAGGTACTCTCCACACACACACACACAGACACACACACACAGACACACACACACACACACACACACACACGGCACCCATGCAAGGAGATAATATGTTCATTAGCTTGGTCGTAGTAATACTTTTCACTATGTATACGTATGTCAGATCTTCATGTTGTACACCTTATGTATATATGCTTTTTTATTTTAACAATTTGCTTAATGTTTATTCTTTTTTTGTTTTGAGAGAGAGAGAGACAGACAGAGAGTGACTGCGGGAAGGGCAGAGAAAGAGGGAGACACCGAATCCGAAGCAGGCTCTAGGCTCCCAGCTGTCAGCACAGAGCCCAACCCGGGGCTCAAACTCGTGAACCGTGAGATCATGACCTGAGCCGAAGTCGGATGCTTAACCGACTGAGCCACCCAGGTGTCTGAAAACTTTTTATTTTAAAACATAGTTTGCAAATTAGACATACATGGAAGAGTCCCAGAACAAAAAGAAAGTTGAGGACAAAGACAGAAATGTAAGAAGCCTCGGAATTTGAGAGAGAAGAACAGGAAATACAAGCTGCTGTCAAGTGGTTCCAGACAAGAGTGAAGACAGAGGGGGGTTATGAAGGGTGGATACTAACAGCTGAGAGCAGTGGAGAGCGGGAGACCATGAGTTTCCAAATGATCGCCACAGAAAACTCTAGCAAGGTGTTTTCCAGGGAAGAGAGAGCCGAAGGGTCTGCTAGGCATTTGCTGGATGTATTGAGGAAGCCTCACCAGTACTTTAAGGATGAATTTTAGAAAAGGTAAAAGGAAGAATGTGTGACATTTCATAGGAAGACTGAAGACACATCAGCTAGCTTATTTTGGAAAACAAAGGACTTTATAAATATTGACAATTTGAATGATAAATAACATAATTTGGATGCTTGCAACTTGTCTATAAAACGGCATAAAGGAATAGAGGATATGTTTTGTACCCGAGCACAGCTTCGGGGGAATAACTGTCTATCTTTCATCCAGCCTTAAGGAATTACTTTTGTTTCTATTTTCCTGAGACTCAGACTCGTTCCATTTCTCTTTTTCCTGTTTTCTCCCTTCTAGGAATTGATATTCCTACACCTGACTTTTAA
This sequence comes from Panthera tigris, assembly GCF_018350195.1. NCBI lineage: Eukaryota > Metazoa > Chordata > Mammalia > Carnivora > Felidae > Panthera > Panthera tigris. The sequence goes on from NC_056670.1 coordinate 4,022,762, forward strand.
TTCATGCCATTTCTTGTTCATTACATTTCTAGTATATTCGCTATTTTGTAAATGTTCTGTTCAAGCTCTTCACAATATTACCTTACACTTGGTCGAGGCTTTTCTATTGCAGACAATGGGGACAGCGGAAAAGATCCTGAGAAGCATAAAAAGAAAATGATAGATCAATTCAGATATGATCAAATATCGGAAGTGACCCATGAGATAATATCAAGTGGTTTAACATGCGTATAAATGTAGTGACAGAAAAAGACCAAGATAGAGATTAAGGAGGAGAAGAAACATTGGAAGGAAAAAAGTGACTAAAATCTAAATGTGAGGAAAACTCTAAAACCCCAATTTGCAAGAAATTTAATGAAATTAAAGCAAGATAAACGAAAAGAAAACGACACCAAAGTAACTCAAAATTAAGTTGTTAGAAACCGAGGATGAATGTGGCACCTGGCTGGTTCAGCCAGTCGAGCATGTGACTCTTGGTCTCAGGGTCTTTTGAGCCCCGTGTTGGGTGTAGAGGTTACTTAAGAATAAAATCTTAACAACAACAACAACAACGGAAAAAAACATAAAAGCAGACTGAAGAAACGACATGACATGTCTTATGTAGAAAGGAATATAGATGAGAATGATCTGAGTGCCATCAAAAAGTGTGGGAGTCAGAAAGCACTAGAAGGATTTCTTTAAAGAGCCAGGGAAGGATGGAAATCTAGAAGGTTGTGTCTATTTTTAAAATCTTCAACAACGAAGGCTAAATAAGCACGGTTTTCAATCAAAAGCTGAGAAAATGTATCAGCAACGGTTTTTGCTTACAAAGAATATGAACAGAAGTTTTACAGACTATAGAAAATCATATAAAGTCTGATCTATAAAGAAGAATAGATAGAATCAGATGTAGTAAATATAAGTGTAAGTGTAAAATACATTGTTTGTTTTTAATTTCTTTTAAATATACTCGATAATTTGGGTTTGGTAACATGCGTAAGTCAAATCTATGACAAAATACCCAAAGTATGAGGAAAGGAAAATAGAAAGACACTATTTTTGAAGTCCTTTTTATTTTGTGGGATTTGGGAGGTCTTATAATTTTTTTTTAATGAAGATTACCAGAAGATAAAGATGTGCATTATTGACTGATTGATGGACGGGTTGATTTAATTTACTGTGAAAGAGAGAGAGAGAGTGAGATAGTGTGCGTGAGACAGGGGCAGAGAGGGAGGGAGACAGAGAATCCCTAGCAGGCTCCATGCTTTCAGCACAGAGCCTGACTCAGGGCTCAATCTCACAGACTGTGAGATCATGACCTGAGCCAAAATCAAAAGTTGAATGCTTAACCAACTGAGCCACTCAGGTGCCCCTAAAGATGTGTATTTTAAATCGTAAGAACACCATAAAAATACATACAATAAGCCAACAGAGGAACTAAAATAGGATATTAAAATATTCAATTGATCCTAAAAAGATAGGAAAAGCAAGAGGAAAGGGCAACAGTAACATGATGTATAATGAGGAAATAGATGATGGAATTAAACAAACCTGTATTAAACATAAATGCCTCTAATATTCCACATAAAAGGCAAAGACAGCGAGAACAGGTGCAAAACCCCACCTAAAGACGGTCTAAACATATGCTAAGAGACAAATCATAGAATTAGAGAATGCAGCATCAGAAACGACACATTGCTCGGCCCAAACTGGGAATTTACTTCACAAGCAGGTAAAGTCATCATGGAAACATGTTTGCAACATTTTGGGTTTTGTTTTTCACAAAATGCCACCACGTGAATAGAAACCACTGTCATTGTTACCATGTAAGACCCCATAAGGCTGGCTCCAAGGTCTCGGAGAGCTTTAATGAGTCTCTCAACATCCAAGGAACCTAAGCTCAAACCTGGATTGCATATGTATTAATTGTGTCATACCAACAGAGGCATACATGGAGGTGTGGTGGTCCCCAGATGTGATTAAAAATAAGAAAGTAAAGTGGGTAGATAAAGAGTGCCACAAAGTGTGGGTTTAACTAATCCGTTTTTAAGTGGTATCACGTTTCCATGGGCCAACCTGCAATTCTGCACAATAAATTCATTTAATTCTATTTTTATCCATATATCTGAAAATAAAAATCCTATTGCTTCCAAGGATAAGGAGTCTGCATAATCATATTTAGGTATTAATTCATTGATGACAGCATGAAACTCATAGCTCAGCACGCAACAGTCTCAGAGGTAGATAAAAAGTATGACCACTTCAGATACACTCAGAACACAGATAAATGAATCAAGAAGTATGAAGACGTAAGTCACAAGTGGAGTTGGAACGTAATGGCAAAACAGGTTCAAAACCGGGGGAAATACTATTATAAATATCAAAGTGCACCCTCAAACATGGCCAGGACACTTGATTGTTGAGGAGGCCACATATGGGGTATCAGAATGGATTTAGGAAGGAAAAAGGATAGTTTATAAATATCTGAGTTAATATCAATCAGAATGTTTAGCATTTAGAGTGGCAGTTCTTGAAGTAGTATTTCCTGTTCTGAAAATGATTTCTAAGATTCATTCATATTTTAAAATTATGTATATATCAAGTAGTATATCATTTTTTCGAATTAGATATTTTAAGGCAGTGGTGGAGAAGTAGATTCTGACCTTACTTTTGAGGAGCATGTGCTCAATTCTTTTAAAATGAATTATTCTGGGAGCACCTGGGTCGCTCAGGTGGTTAAGCGTCCAACTTCGGCTCAGGTCATGATCTCACAGTTAGTGGGTTCGAGCCCCATGTCGGGCTCTGTGCTGACAGCTCAGAGCTGGGAGCCTGCTTCAGATTCTGTGTCTCCCTCTCTCTCTACCCCTCCCATGCTCACAACCTGTCTCTCTCTGTCTCTCAAAAATAAATACACATTAAAACATTTTTTAACAAATTATTTTGGATGGACATTATTTTAGGCTGATGAAATATTTCAGGGAGAAACACCATGAATCGTGATTTGGATATTAGCTTGCAAAACGCAGGACTCCTGTCATGGCTGGCCTTTATGTTGCTTGTCTAGGAATTAGCAGGTGTGAATGCCTCTGGCAGAAGCAACTCCAGTCAGAGGAGCCTCGGGAGGGGTGTGTGTGATCGATTTCAAACCCACATCCTCTCCAGCTGGGATCCATGGTAGAATGAGTCCACTGAACCCGGTGGAATCCACCAGCCCAGATGATACTTCCCCAGAATTTCTATCTACGGTGAGATTTACATGTCATGGTAAGAAATTAATTGTAGTGTTTTGGGGTTTTTTGTTGTTGTTAAGTTCTTCCCCAAAGGCCAGATGCGATGTAATTAATGTCAAACATTCTTATTTAAACTACATGAGAACTGATGACAGTTTTAACCTCATGCACAGATGAGATAATTCAGGCTCAAAGAGTTTGTGTATCTTTCCTGAGATTTTCAGCATTGTCAGGGGCATACTGAGACCGACCGACTTTAAGTTCACCAGACTTCACATGAAAGCTCAACCACCCAAAAGAGGTAATGGAAAATAAAATAATCTGCCATATTTCACAACTGCACGTAGCTCCTTAGTGAAACGGTTCTTTCTGTTTAGGAACAAACTTAAATGGACACTAACTATGATTTATTGTAACCAAGAAGGATCAATCAACCTTTATCTCCTGTTACAATTATTCACTTTTAGTTGCAGACAGCTCTTAAATTTGTCCATATACATAGCACTGGGATTTTCCGACATTGATTTGGGCAGAAATGTACCAACATGTTTTGATTTTGCAAAGGTTCGGTAATTCTCCAAAAGTAAACCACATAATTTTGAACTCTGAATTTTGAAAACAACAGAAATTAGCTACACATTTCAAGTAGGAAAGTGTGTTATCTGTCGAAAGCTAATGGTGGAAGCATGTTATTTCATTAACACTGGGGTCAGACAAGGTAAGAGTCAAATAAATGCTTAATCAAGTATTTTGACACTGTTAGCCCGGCTAAGCTGTCATTGATAGTAGAAACATCTTAGTTCAAGAGACTCACTGCATTTCATTTAAAAAAAAAAATTTTTAACATTTATTTATTTTTGAGAGACAGAGGCAGAGCATGAGCAGGGGAGGTTGCGGGGGGTGGGGGGGGAGGGAGATACAGAATCTGAAGCAGGCTCCAGGCTCTGAGCTATTTGTTAGCACAGAGCCCGATGCAGGGCTCAAACTCATGAACTCCGAGACCATGACCTGAGCTGAAGTTGGCCACTCAACCAACCGACTGAGCCACTCAGGCGCCCCTCATTGCATTTTATAAGCAGAAGCTGAGTTCCATGTGTCGGGCACGTTGAATTCAAAACTCGATACCTAACAATTCGAAGGCAGTGGATATGGAAAGATGGGCACCTTATTTTCATTTTAACTGAAAGAATGTTTCAATTGCTTGATCTCCTCTAAGAGTAGTTGTAATGTGAGTAGTCTGTAACTGGTAAAGATTTAAGAAGGACTATAGATTGCCAAGAATGTTCTTTTTCTTTTATTTAATTAATACTAGCTGAGTTCTGCAAAATACCACATTTACACCCAGCAAGCAACCTGCGTCTTCGAGATTTTTACTTCGGGACTGTGTAAGGAGCTCCCCAAGTGGGTCAGTCATGGTTATTCGTCATCTCTGGCCCTGCTTGACTATCTACTGTAGCTACTACTGCAACATGATGAATGAACCCACATGTCAGTGCCTGACAGATTCTGCGGGTCCGGGATGCAGACAGGACCCACACTTTGCCCTGTGATGCTTGGATGTCAGCAGAGAAGACTGCTCTGCTCAGAGTGCCTCGCTAGATAGGAAGTCTTATGATCTGGAGGCTTCCTCACTCACATGTCTGGAGGTTAACGGTGCTTGTCTTCTGTCAAGCAGTGCACATAACTGTGACCTCTCCGTGTCACCTGGCTTCCTCAAAGAATGATGACCTCAGTTAGTCACACTTCTTAAAGGGGTAACACGGGACTCTGAAAGTTTGTGTCTCCACGAGTAAGGCAAGATATTCCTCTATAACAAATCAGACACACATCTAAATCAACACACACACACACACACACACACACACACTGCACAGTTAATAATTTAAATGATAAGACTCTGTAAACTATTTTTCTCTTCCCAGCAGTAGACACAGGAAAGAAACAAATTTTTTGAGGAAAATTATCTTTCTCATTTTCGCATCACCCAAGTCCTTCCACCCCCAACATTTGCTGGATATCCCTTGTCACCCTACCCTTGAGAAGCCTCAAGGAGACCATGATGAAGCCACCAATACACCCCAGTAACACCATGATTGTCTCACAATCCCTTGTAAGTAAAACTCAGGCAATACCCTTTCCTCTCTAACTGCAGAGGTCCCTGAGCAGCAGATGGCTGTGGCGGCCACAGTGTGTAGCCAGGGTGAATGTGGAACTGTGAGTGTCTTGAGGTTGGGCAAAGGCTGCGTCACAAAGTGAAATGGATTGTGGGTTGATGTAGGGCTGACTCGTGTCTCGTTTCTCTCGTGTAAGTTGGCCCCCCTATACTGGTATCCCGGTTTCTGTATATAAACATATAATCACGTATGGCGCAATACAAGATAACAACCCAGATGATACTATTGTTTTGAGCGTCCATATTGTACCAGGGCTTAAGAGTATAATTAGAAGAGAATAACATGGACACACACTCTCCTGGGGTGAGGGGACAGCCAGTTATATGACCTCAGGCAAATTATGTGAGCTCTCAAGACCTCCGTTTCCTGTAAAATGGGAAAGAAATAATCGCTTTTATCTCATGGTCTCATTAAAAGTATGAGATGTGATAGTGCATATAAATTGCTTAAAACAGTGCCGGTAAGTGTTTAGGAAATGTTAGCTGTTAAAATTTTATGAATGATGGAACTAAGGTGCAGTGAGTTTAAGGCACGCAGGTAAAATTAGTGAAACTAAGGCTCGGAATTAACTTTGCTTGACGTTAAGGCCACGTTCTTTCTCCTATTTTGTTCTAGCTCTCCATCGCCAATGATTTTACTGTCTTGTAATTTTCAGACAACGAACAGGGTCTTGAGCCAGACTGCTGGTTTCAATCTCAGCCTGCCATCTACCAGCAGTACCCCTTGAGAACATTAACTCTTTCTACCTTAGGTGACTCTTCTCTAGACTATGGATGACAGTTTAGATCCCAGAGGATGCAACTCCGATGCACAGTGAGTGCTGTGGTAACATACTATCGTTTTTATCACCGCTATTGACCACTTGGTTTTAGGTACTGTTTTTAGATCTAATCTCAATAATGTTTTATTTTCCTTGGGGCTGGAGATAATATCTCACATCATTTATAAATTATTCATCATGCCTACCAGTAGATATTTGTATTTATCAAGGAATATTACTTTTCTGATGCTAGATCAGCTCTGAGACTGTTGACTTTTATTTCATGACAATAAAATGATTACAGAATGGTTTTTAATACCGTTTGATATAACTATACCTCTAGTACACTGGGTTTTAAAATGATTACTATTTGGGGAGCCTGGGTGGCTCAGTCGGCTAAGCGTCCAGTTCTTGATTTTGGCTCATGTCATGATCTCTCAGTTCGCGAGTTCAAGCCCCTCCTCGGGCTCTGCCCTGACAGAGTGGAGACTGTTTGGGATTCTCTCTCTTCCTCTTTCTCTGCTCCTCCCCTGACCTATCTCTCTCAAAATAAATAAATCAACATGAAAAAATAAAATAAAACAAAATGATTACTCTTTCTTGAATCTTATCATCAAATGGCCTAATGTTATTTAAAACCTTATCATCTACACTGATCCTCATACTTTGGTCCCTAAAACCCTCAAAATGTAATTTTCCCAAAAGAATGAACTATCTTGATGGTAGGGAGCCTTTCCACAATGTGTATGCATATCAAATCATCATGGCATACACTTTAAAAATCTTCCAATTGTAACTGTCAATTATACCTCAATAAATCTGGGAAAATAAACAATTAATGCACTCTATCAAAAGTTCCTGCTTTTGGGGCACGTGGGTGGCTTGGTCGATTAAGCATCCAACTTTTCATTTCAGCTGAGGTCATGATCTCATGGTCCGTGAGTTTGAGCCCTGCTTGGGGCCCTGCTGCTTGGGATTCTCTATCTCCCTCTCTCTCTCTCCCCCTCCCTCATTATCTCTCTCTTTCTCTAAAAATAAATAAATTAATTTTAAAAAAAAGTTCCTGCTTTTAACTTTAGGAATTGCTTCAACACAATAAGGATACGGTTCAATGAGTTTTTAGGCAAATATAATCTAACGTGAACTCCCCATTTCCTTTCCTACTCACACACACACAATCAGGAAAGGGTCATTTTTCAAGGATACAATTATTGTTAGTTTTTCCAGGAGAACAGCCTGTGTAGGAGCCCTTAGTGTTTAGCTGGTGAGTTGCAAAAACTCAAGGTAAGTCTCCTAACAGAAAGTAGTTAGGATGTCAACGCCAAGCATATAATCCTCGTTTCCGGGGGCAATTTTCACAGGTGCAATCAGAGCTTTTACAAGTTTAACAGGGAGCTGACTTCGACTGGAGAATTTGGGCAAATTCATACATGAGGACTCCAGAGGAAATCGAGAGAAACAGTAAAAGAAATGCTGTGAGCTATAAAATCAGCTTCTGCCTGAGCGGTCTTGCTGTTCTTTTCATTTCCGAGGGACCTGCATAATGAGCTCATTTCTTTCCAGGTTTATTTTATATTTGCTAGGAGGAAGCAAAGGGAGAGAGCTTACAGACTCTGAGTGTGGGTCTAGTTAAAATCCGCGGAAAGGGGGAACACGCCTCCAGCACGGAATGTACACAGCACGTCGGGAAGGACACGGCTCTCCATCTCACTCCCAGGACAAAAGCTGCCCCTGAAAGGGTGGCTTGTCAACAATTAGACAAAGTCAGCTACACAGGGACAGACTGGGTCTCAATGGGAACCGATTACATCTTTATAACTCTCAGAAGCATCCAGGATGTTTTACACAGTCTGACGCTGTATCTACATGAGGACAAGACATCTAAGTGATCAGGAGATACTCGTACATCCTTGGCAAAGGCATCCCCCAGAGTAAACTGAATAAGGGAGACTATTTGGGGGTTTCTTTGTTCTAGATTTAAAGGTTTATTTTACTGATTTTTTTTCCCAGAGAGGTTTCCCTCCACTTTTCAGTACTAATTCTATCTTTCTTATCCCTTTCTTCATAAATATCGAAGAAAATTTCTTACATCCTTCTTACTGGGCATTTTTATTCCCTTTTATACACTCTTCATTGGTTGATGAACTAGAGCTTATAGTTCTGAACCTGGAATATGGAATCATTTGTGTGCTTTGTCTAAATCCCCGTGGACCAGCGCTTCCTGGGGGGCACGTCCCTACAAGTCTCTAACTCATGCTTTCCAAACAGAAGGGAAGTGGTTTGAATCCAAATCATTTCTTCTGTTCGGTGCTGAAGAAAACATGCATTCTCACGCGATTTCAGAGGCTCTGCATTACACATGCCCTGAATTTTTTTCTAAGCTGTTTATGAAAAACAACTAGGTAGGCTCTTTCGTCTGTCTGTTCCACCTTCTGTCCTCAGCAGACAGCACAGCCCCACACACTTCCCGTCTGTCGGTCCCTTAATCAGTAAGTGTGGCAGGTCAGGCAACCGACCAGTAAGTGGGGAGAGTAATCTACCCACCGATCCCCTGAGAGAGAAGGCGTGCCACGACAGAGTGAAACGTGCAATCCGCTACTGAGAGGAGTGAGCCAGCTGGAGAGTCAGGGAAGCATCCACAGGAGACCACCTTGGCTCATTCAAGTCTGGCCAAGTTCACAAAACCGCCCTCAGGTTCAATTCACTCACTGAAAGCTTTATCATCACAGTTACAGGTTATCGTAACAGAGGACACTCGTTCAGGAGACTCACAGGGCAGGTGCGCCCCAGTGGTCCTGTCCCTGTGGAGTCAGGACACAGGGACGGGACGGGCACTGATGTGTGACTGCCCACACCGGTCACCACTGACCAGAGAAGGGCCTGTGGGCCCGGGTGGCCACGCAGTTCTGACAGGGGCTCCGTCACCAGAGCCTGGCTGCCTTCTCCTGGGACTGGTGGAGTCCCAGCCCCTCAGGAAGTGACTTTACACTGCGGGACCTAACTCCCCGCCCTCAAATCACCCTGAGCAAATATAAAGATAGTCAAGTAACAAAGGTTCAGTCAGTCGACTCAAATTTTACTTAAGGAGACAGAAATGCAAACAATTTTCAGAGTAGAGGACTAAATGCACAGATATTCTATAGGACACATGTTATCATCCTTTTGTGTGCTGGGGAGTGGGTGGGCAAGATCTTCCGGAGGAAAAGAAAATGCCCACGCGACAGTAGGAGAGAAATAGGTTTTAGTGGCAGACGCTGTAAAAAACCCAGCGGCCTTAGAGTCCAGAGAAGGGGTGCTGGTCCTGGTAACGTGCGTGTAATTGGATCACTGGTAAGAGGGTCACAATTAATAGAGTTACAAGAATTTGAAACATTAAGATTTTTTTTTCATGGACATTCAGCTGTCTTGGAAAACTACCAGGGTTCACATAAAAAAAAAAGGAGCATACAAGTGATTTAATAATTTCTATTAGGCATTTTTATTAAGTTGTCAGTAGCTATTGTTTGCTAGGTGATTAATGATGGCCCTGTAATTAAAAGATGGCTTCCACAAAATATTATAATTTATCTTTGGGGGAACGTTTGAGACCAGAGAATAGACCACTTACTACTGTTCCCGTTATACAAAGACGTCTTTTGGAGGCAGCCATTTTCAGACTGCTTTAATTACATTTTCGGACAATTTTAGCTTGATGAAGATTTATGGAATCGAATTCACCAGCTTTCCAGGCAAATGAAAAGCTCAGTAGAGTTGCAACTAAATATAAAATCATAGAGAAGAGAGAACATCCTGTGCAAACAGGGTAGATCCCTTTGTTACTAACCCCACACCCATCTGTTAACTTGCAAATGCACCTTAGGAAGTATAGGAAAAGATACTTTGTATGACAATGACTTCCAGGAAGATGTTATCAAAGGGGTAGTTGCTCTCTGTTTTATTAGAAAGATGAGAAGTGGGACAAGCAGGTCTGTTTATTTTACAGGACACACACATGTCCTGACACCTGTTCATATAAGGAGGCATTTATATTTTTCAAGAGTGAGCACAAAGTATATCAAAGCTCAGAGAAAATGGGAAAAGATTTAATGCTGCAAAATGAGCTCTGCCTGTGATTTCTTCCCCCCCCCCCCCCCCAACGTTGAAAATTAAACAGCCTGGTGCCGGGGCGGGGGGGGGGGGGACACTCTCTGCCAGGTTCAAGCACAGCCTTAGTCTTGGGTTAGAAAGGTTAACATGAATACTGGTTTAGGGATAGGTGATTCACACTCCTGTTAAGCAAGGACCACCCGTGTCTGGAAATAATGGTACCACGTCACTAGATCACTTGTATGTGCTTCAGTAAAACTGAATGGCATACGTAAGGGGAAGGCTCGCTGGTCGGCAATTTTAAGATTCCGTCCTGGAAAGGAGAGGCTGCGTGTCACTGTGCCCCCAATGTCCTCAGCTGGCTATAACGCACACGCGGGGACGAGGGATGTGCAGAATATCCTGCGGCCCCAGAAGGCAGGGCACTGTTGTGAATGTTGTGTAAACGCAGAGGATGATGGGGCCACGGTGACCACCCTGTCCTATTCCGCAGAAGCGAGCTGGTCTTGAGGCTCTTACTGACTTGGGTGAGCTCCTCGACTTCAGTCTAGGGTTTCATTTTCATGACCTAAACATTCAGAAGACACCTTCAGAGCCTTCCCACACTGTGCCCAAACCATTTTATTTTTTATTTTTTTAAGGCAATTTATCTTTATTTTTATTTTATTATTTTTTAATGATTTTTAAAATTTTATTTAAATCCAAGTTAATTACCATTTGGTGTGATAATGGTTTCAGGAGTAGAATTTGGTGACTCATCACTTTCATACAACACCCAGTGCTCAACTCAACAAATGCCTTCCTTATTAATGCCCATCACCCATTTAGTCCAGCGCCCCCACCCCTCCCACCTCCCCTCCAACAACCCTCAGTTTGTTCTCTGTATTTAAGAGTCTCTTATGGTTTGTCTCCCTCCCTATTTTTATATTATTTTTCCCTCCCTTTTCCTAGTTTTCATCTGTTGTGTTTCTTAAATTTCACGAGTGATACCATATGATATTTATCTTCCGCTGACTGACTTACTTCGCTTAGCATAATACACTCTAGTTCCATCCATGTTGTTCCAAATGGCAAGATTCCCCCCCCCCTTTTTTTTTTGATTGCCAAACCATTGTTTTTAGGTCAAAACCAAAAACCAACTGCAGAATGGAAGCTATTTTCACAATTGCAAAAGATAAGAATATATAATTTTAGTTATTTGCAGAATATGGAAATATCTTTCTTGGGTTGGCAGTGGAGAGAACTGATAGCAGAGGGCAAATTACTTGCTTTTTATTCCAAGATGAATGAAGTCACATTTGGTGGAACACAACTATGGAAGAAAAGCTGTCATCATGGGAGGGCCACACTCTTACTCTACCCTGGAAACCCCAGTGGGCGTTAGCCCTGTGCTTGTAAGAATGCCAGCTGAGCTCTGCTTACCCAGCTTTCCCAAGTGTATTTAACTACAAGCCACAATTTGTTGACATTTCCCCTGTTCACAGAACACAATTTGCAAAGTCTGTTGACACATGTCAAAACAACCATTTAAGTGAAATATTTTTGTTCCTCTGTTTGGGTGTGTGTCCTCTTCCTGCCTCTATATCCAGTAACAGAAAAATAATAGGAGTGCAAAATAATTTCCACTGTCCTAAATATTTAACATAATAGATACATACAAATGTATAAATATGTAACATATATATAAACACTTATACATATGTATATATACGTAGCACTGGCGTGTATCTGTTCATGCTTGGTATAATTATAACAATTATTAGTTACTATTGTGATCTTAATTTATATTATTTTGCATCTGTAAGGAAGGCGGTGATCTATTTGGTTTTATTATTTTCAACGTATATCATTTCAAACAAGGTGTTACATTGCTATGAATAGCATTGTAAACTAGCTCTCGACAAAGTCCTGCCTATAGTAGATACGTATAAACCTAAGTGATGACGTATAGCACCCATTTACTGACTTGATTTTTTCTTAGGCAAGTTGGGCATCATTTCTTTTTCTTTTGTTTTTATTTGAACATGGTTGGTTGACACACGACGTCCCGTGGGTTTCAGCTGTAAAACGCTGCGATTGTACAACTGGACACATTATGCTGTGCTCGCGCCTGTGTAGCTACAGCCTGTCACCGCACAGCAACACCACCGGCTCTCACAAGAGTCTTGGATTTTAAGCTTCCTGGTGACTAAAACTTTGGAGCTTTTCGGTAACAGTATTAGAGAGTCATGTCTCATTCATCGTGAACTTTTCTTTTCCCGCTGAGCAACAGAAGTGCTTAAAAGCACTTATGCAGAAATATTCACGGAACGTGATAAACATCTGATACGCTCCCCACATGACAGCCGGGACAGACAACTGAAATGTACTTTCCTGCATTTTGATTTTTTTTCCCCAAATGATTGCTTCGCTTTATAAATATGTTTCCCAAATGAAGAATATTTTCTTTGAGGACAAGATTAAGGCCTTCACTTTTTCTTGGATAAATATACATTGACAGGTGTATTACTCAGAGTTAAATCAGAGAAGCATAACCACTTTGAATAATAGGATACAAGATTTATTACAGCAATTAGGTCCTATTCAATTACAGGAAGAGCCGGAGAAGGGAACATCTCAAAGGAGGGGCTGAATTAAGAGAGGCACCCTAGCCAGTCAAGAAGGCAAGCAGGCCAGGCCACCCCCACGGAGCTGCGTGGGGAAGCCTTTGGGGCTGGAGTCCAGCACCTGCTGGTGGGTCCTGGGCTCCCTTGGGGTGAGGGAGCTGGGCACAGAGGGAGTTTGAATGACTGAGAACAATCTGGAACCCACAGTCATGCAATCTAAGCATGACGACTTTCAGAGAACAATGATTTCCGTTTGACTTCTACCTTCCAAATCCTTTGGAAAAGTTGCTGTTTGGTCAGCTCTAACCCGGAACCACAAAGAAAAGGGGGGTTCTAGAAATCACTGCTCCCAGCTTAATCTGGCGACTGCTAGAAAAATCAGGCCTTGTAGTCAGTCATTCTTTTGTTTTTTAATTTTATTTTTTATTTTTAAAAATTTACATACAAATTAGTTAGCATCTAGTGAAACAATGACTTCAGGAGTAGATTCCTTAATGCCTCTTACCCATTTGGCCCACCCCCCCCCCCGCCACCACAACCCCTCCAGCAACCCTCAGTTTGTTCTCCAATGGAGTATTACTCGGCAATCAAAAAGAATGAAATCTTGCCATTTGCACCTACGTGGATGGAACTGGAGGGTATTATGCTAAGCGAAATGAGTCAGTCAGAGAAAGACAACTATCACGTGACTTCACTCCTATGAGAACTTTAAGAGACAAAACAGATGAACATAAGGGAAGGGAAACAAAAATAATATAAAAACAGGGAGGGGGACAAAATAGAAGAGACTCATAAATATGGAGTCATTCTTTATATATATATGTTTAAAAAATATTTTTAATGTTTATTTATTTTTGAGAGAGAGACAGAGAGCACAAGACAGAGAGAGACACAGAGCACAAGACCCGAAGCAGGCTCCAGGCTCCGAGCTGTCAGCACAGAGCCCGACGTGGGGCTCGAAGTCCCCAACTGTGAGATCCTGACCTGAGCTGAAGTCAGACACTTAACCAACTGAGCCACCCAGGAGCCCCTCAACCATTCTTAATTACTTAAATTGCATCTAGCCTAGGGGTAGATATGTCTGGTCAGAATATGCTGTCACCAGGATGTGCTACGGAACAAGAATTACAGCCAGCTCATTTCACACCCAGCCATGAGCTGTGTGACGGTGGGCAAGTGTCTTCCCTCTCTGTGTGCAATCCGTGCAACAAGAAGGAGGAGTGTGGAAGCCGTGTGCACACCAAAACCTTGGGGGAGGGTTAGGTCAGACTACATAAAGCACCAGAACAAAGTAAGTGCTCAATAACCGTTTACTTGGTGCAAGGCACTGGTGATGGAAAGGAAAAGACAGGGTCTTTACCTTTAAAAAAAAAAAAAGCCTAATTGTCATGGAACCAAGCGATTATTTTCATACAACTAACCGAGTCGATAGGTTGGTTTGGTAGCATTTAGACTTTTTTTCAAATGAGAGGTGATGATTCAATAGCATGTAGCAGAATAAACTTCGTGTGTTTCAGCATCTTTAAAATATGAAACAGAACAGACTAGTTTAGATGTTTTAGAAGGGGTTCACAGAGAATAGAAAGTAACAGGGGGCAGCATTAACTAGGGAAAGAATCATTTAATGAATGTTTCTTTTAGGGGTATGGCTATGTGTGAGGGGTGTGTGTGTGGGTGTGCATGTATGAGACAGACAGACAGACAGACAGACAGACAGACAGATGTGTTGGGGACTTTCCAGCAGTAGAGTCTTGCTCACACACTGGTCTGTATGAGATTTCTTTCGGACCTGAGCCTTGGGAACAGAAGGGAAGGACGGAGGAGAATGCAATGGAAAAGGAGAAACAGGCAGGATGAGGGAGCATTTGGGGTGAAGGGGACGTCGTGAGGAGCGCACAGCAGGCCTCAGCATCATCGTCCCCTTGGGGGACGATGGGGAGTCTCCCCAGGCCTCTGCGGGGAGGGGCTGTCCCCAGGGCATTCGCTCACCCCTCACTTCCAGGTCTGCCGCTGCTGCTGTCCCTCACACCCGGGAAATCCCAGAGCCACAAAGGAAAGGTGAAAGGTGACAGAAAAGAGAAAGTCGAAGCCCAGACAGAAGCATCTGCTGGGGGGAAGAGGCTGGAAGCCAACATGAGATGTGGGAAATGTGGGTCAGACGCCAGAGCCAGGCTGGCGACCTGTGCTGCCCACGAGCATCATCCTTACACTGGGTCACGGCCAGCTTGGAGTTTCCAAGGCGATGGTCAGCCGCCGTCTCTCCCACGTTCACACCCAGGCTGGCGGGTGGGGTGCGGTTCCCAGGACAGGGACCACGGAAAACGGCACAACAACAGGAGGAGGGTGACTCAGGCAGGCAATACGGGCTCCATGGCGTGATCCTGTCCAGACAGACATGCGGGGACCTTCCTGTGCTTTACCACCTGGTGTCTGGGACCCTTATTCTCAATCTTCACCACGGCGAACTCTCTGGTCTATGTTTGAAGAGACGTCATTAAATCTGTATCAGGGCTAAACAGGAGAATCGCTCTTCAAAGAGAAAATGTAATTCTTCACAGGCCTTTCCTAAATTTACACCCATGATTCGTGATCTTCCCCTTTCTTCTGTTCCCGTACAATTGAATAAAAATGTATTCTGTGACAGGTTTGTTTTTGGTTTATTTTTTGTCCCTAGGAAGAAGCTAGATACCAGAAGTGACCTACCTTCTTCCGGAAGAAGAAGAACAAGAAAAAAACAACACTAGGTCTCTTCCTTCCAGCAAAGCAAAACAAAACACAACAAAAGTGACACCAAAAAACTACCGAAACCATTGCGCATCTGTGAAATAACATCCACGTGTCTGACTTAAGCCCCAGCCGCAAGCCGCAGCATTTTCCGTGGATGTGTAACCATCGTAAGCAGAGTGCCCGAGTCCTCCCCTCCCCTGACAGCTCTGTCCCCAGCCCAGTAAGTGGCACTGTTCCTCCAGTGTCTCCTGCCTCAAATCTAGAAGGCCCTTTCTGGATTTCTTTCCCCCCAGAGCCCACGTGCAGTGTGTCACCATATCCCGTTGAGGTTCCCTTCAAAACACACCCAAGTCTGACCGATTTTTTCAACACTCTCACTGACACTGTCCAAGCCACACTAAGCTTGGGAAAAGGCACGAATTTCTGATCGGTTTGAGTCCATCTGTGAACCTTCCTCTGCAGTGCATTCCCCTCACAGCCATAGTGCTCTTTTGTAAAAATAAATAAGATCACATCACTCTCCTTTCCTGGAACTCTCTCCTATCCCACTTAGAGTAAAGCCCAGAGTTCTTACCACATCTTATGAGAACTTATACGTGTCTCTATTTATCCTTTCAAACTTACTTTCTACCGTTGTCCCCATATCTTTCCCTGTAGCAGAAACGGATTTTTCCCATCATAAGTAGGAAAACTGGATTTTTCTTACCATAAATAGGAGTTGCTGGTTTACTATACCCTCTGCCCAGAACACCTCTTCCTCCAGATTTTCACATGACCTACCCCTCTTGATGTTCTGCCCTTTGCCTTATCTAATATACCTGCTTTCCATCCAGTTTTTCTTGAGGTCCTTATCGTATTTAACTATTTTCAAAATAATCGACAATGTATGAATTATATTGTATATTTATTTCATTATTGATGTCTGAGTCTCTAGCACATAAAAGTCATGGGAAAAAGTTTTTATTTGTTCTCTTTTGCAGTGGAGGTCCTCTGCCTCCCCCCATCCTTGTCTCTCTCTCTCTCTCTGTACACAGACAGATGCACACACACACACACACACACACACACACACACACACACACACACAGTCACTGAATGAATACATGAATGAAAGAGAAGTGTCTTACACAAATTTCCCAAGAATTCAATTTGAATACATATTTGGAACCATATTTGTCCTTGGAAGTATTACAAGCTAAACGAGAGTCTCATGTTGGCATTTGAAAAGAAGCATAAAGCTATAATGAGAGACACTGCATTTACACTCACAAAGCTTTCATTTAAAGGAAACTCTAAATGTCTAGGACACCTATTTGAGGGCAATTGTGACTTTCTTTCATTAGTTAATAACATGTGGTTTGACATGTTTTGATTAATGAGACAGTAAACATTTTGAGCATTAATTAAAAGATAAGGCACAATTTATGCAGCAGGCAAATTAAATTGGAAACACTATGAAGCAGTTTAGTCCTGGCAGAAAAGATGAAATATTATGGATATTAACTGAAACCATTCTTTTAAATGGTGCTGATTTTGGGGAGAATTTTGTAAGTGTCAGACATAATAGTTTGAAAATCAGTTGTGTTCTAATGCTGACAATGTTAATAAGACCTCACTGATTTTGAAGAGCTGGTTTATTATTTTTTAATTTTTTTAAATGTTTATTTATTTTTGAGAGAGAGACTGCAAGCAAGGGAGGGGCAGAGAGAGAGGGGGGAACACAGAATCTGAAGCAGGCTCTGAGCTGTCAGCACAGAGCCCAACATGGGGCTCAAACCCATAAACCGTGAGATCATGACCTGAGCCAAAGTTGGATGCTTAACCGACTGAGCCATCTAGACGCCCCTTGAAGAGCTGGTTTAAAGAAAGGACAGCCTTCTTAAGTATATTGTATATATGATCATGTGACAAAAAGTTGTGAATGATATATATATATATATATACACACACACATATATATGTGTGTATATATATATATATATATATATATATATATATATAAATGTTTATTTTTGAGAGAAAGATAGAGCACAAGTGGGGGAGGGGCAAAGAGAGAGGGGGAGACACAGAATCCGAAGCAGGCTCCAGGCTCTGAGCTGTCAGCACAGAGCCCGACGCGGGCCTCAGACCTAGGAACCGTAAGATCATGACCTGAGCCAAAGTCGACGCTTAATCGATGAGCCACCCAGGTGCCCCAGTATTTGTATATGGTTTAACTTTAGATGGTATAAGTTCTTTCAGGATATAAATTGCTCCTTTCAGGAAACTTCTTAAGCTCCTGTTTTTCTTGTTGCCCATATCATACCCCTCCAGTTGTCCCCTATAGCATTTTCTAGTCTGTGTTTCGGTGTGTGTGCATGTGTGATCGCTACTCTGCCAGGTCTGTGGGGGCAGGTGCAGGATCCACTTTGCTCATCATGTATCCCCAGCACTTGTACACTATCTGCTATATAACAAGTACTCACAGTTTTGTTGAAGTATAAATGTATTTACTCAATGGTTTCCACCCATGACAAATTACACAAATCTGTACACAATATTTTGTATAATTTGAGTTCATTATTTGCATAAAATTAGAATACAGACATTATTGGAATAAAATTAGAACACAGCTTGGTTGACTAATGGAGATGGATATAATTGCCATAGTTCCTCATGCATATTCTTAAGCCTAAAATGTGTCAAATCTAAGTCCTAAGTTAAATACTGGAATCAATTCATTAGTGGTTAAGCTTTACAAAAATCCATTAAAGAACAGGAGGTGAAAACTGTTTCCTGTTACTCCTGTACATTTATACCAGACTGCACAGAGTTCCTCACGATAACAGTTATGCAGAGACAGCACTGGAACAGCAGTTGGGAGTTTGTCCAGCCTCAGTTTCAGAATTCATCACCATGACTTAGCCTGCCTGGGCAGCAAGCAGCAAAGTCATACTGAAAAGTAAGGAGATTAGTTCCCAAAAGTTGTATTAAAAGCCTCTTCCATCTCTAAACTTCTGTGAGATAAGACCTTGTTTCAGCCTGCTCCGGCTGCTATAACCAAAAAATGTAAAAAGTAACGGGTGGCTTCAATGGCAGACATTGATTTGTAACAGTCCTGGAGACAAAGCCCAAGGTTAAGGCACCTGCTGGCAGATTCAGTGTCTGGTGAGGGCTCCCTTCCTGGCTCATCGACAGCTATCTTTTGTTCAAGTGTCCTCACGTGGCAGAGAAAAGACTAGATGACTCTTTTGTTTTGTTTTGGTTTTTAATTTTTTAACGTTTATTTACTTTTGAGAGAGAGAGAGAGAGAGATAGGGAGACAGCGCGAGCAGGGGAGGGGCAGAGAAACAGGGAGACACAGAATCTGATGAAGCAGGCTCCAGACTCTGACCTGTCAGCACAGAACCCAACGCAGGGCTCGAACCCACGAGCCGTGAGATCGTCATGAGCTGAAGTCGGACACTTAACCAAGTGAGCCACCCAGGAGCCCCTGGGTTTTTTCTTTTTTTAGAGGCACAAATCCCATTCACCAGGGCTCTGCCCTCATGACCTAATCAGCTCCCAATGGCCCCACCTCCTAACACTATCACACTGAGTGTTAGGATGTCAACATACGAATTTTAGACGGACACAAACTCCTCGTCCATAACAGAGCTAAAGGAACAATTTCACTGTAGTGTTTTACAATATTATAATCATTTAATTCAATTTCTTAATTGAACTATGGACCTGACTAAACTTTATTGGGTAGAAACAATATTGAATTCTATAACAAATTCAAAATATCTTCAGCTTCAATGATTTAAAACATATGCTTTAAAAGGTTTCCCGAACCATCACTGTGCAACATAAAAAAAATTCTCAAAAACTGTGCTCACACATCTGCATCATCAACACTCAGATTAAGAAATAGGACATCAATAAGATTCTAGAAGCTTTCTTTCACATCCACTCA
Organism: Panthera tigris; assembly: GCF_018350195.1. Lineage (NCBI taxonomy): Eukaryota > Metazoa > Chordata > Mammalia > Carnivora > Felidae > Panthera > Panthera tigris. Next base: position 4,042,261 of record NC_056670.1, read on the forward strand.
TTAGCTGACATACACCTCAATACATTTTTTAACTTCCGTCACCTTATATAAGTTGTGATGATTTTTGAGCACTATGTACATTTAATCACACAATACTCTACTACGTCTGATTCTTTCCGGCACTATTACATTTATGAATTTCCTCCCAAAGTGCATTTACCTCTAGCTCATCTATTTTTATTGCCGGGTAGTATTCCACTACATGAATATACCAGTTTATTTCATCTGACCTGCAGTTAATGAGCATGTGGGTTGTTTCCTGATTTGGCCATTAGAAAGCAGGCTGTTAAAGGGACGCCTGGGTGGCTCGGTTGGTTAAATGTCCGACTTCGGCTCAGGTCGCGATCTCACGGTTGGTGAGTTCGAGCCCTGCGTCAGGCTCTGCGCTGACAGTTCAGAGCCTGGAACTTGCTTTGGATTCTGTGTCTCCCTCTTTCTCTGCCCCTCCCCCACTCACACTCTGTATCTCTCTCTCAAATAAACATTAAAAACAAGAACGTAGGCTGTTATGGATATTATCTCCCATGATTCCTGGGCACACAAGAAAGCACTTCTCTTAAGAATATACTTACAAATGGAATGGTCTGGTTATATGGTTGGTAGACCCTGACAATTTTTTAATGATATCCATTTATACTCCTACCATTATTTCCTAAAAATTCTAGTTATCACCCTCCCACCCCCACCGCCATTCTCTGAAACACATGCTATGGTCTTTTTTTCCCCATTGTGTTTGTGTGTGTGTGTGTGTGTTTTTTAATCAGGATACATCTTATCTACTAAAATAAGCAAATCTTGAATGTACAGTTCAATGAATTTTTACACATATATAGTCCTCTGTAGCCAAAGCCCAGATCAAGATACAGAACATTTCCATCATCCCAAATATTACTGGGATCCCTTACACGATTTAGTGCCCTCCTCCATATTCTCATCCCTTTGTCCCACCTCCCTATCAGCACCACTGGCCCCTGCCATGTAGATGAATGCTCTCTCTTCCTGGTTTTTTTACACCATTTGCAAATCTGATCTCCCAAATCTTATCTTCCATGCATATCTTAAGAATCACTTTTTATTTATGACAGACAATAAATAGGGTACTTAAAACGTGCCATTTTACAAATTGTAACATATGTATGCCCATAAGATCATCACTTTCATCAAGAGAGGGAACATACCCAACCCACCCAAAAGTTTCTTTGGGCTCTTTGCGATCTCCCCTGCTGTTTCTCCCCAAGTCTGCTCTCCACAGGCAACCACTACTCCCTTTGAGGTCACTATCGATTCATTTGCATTTTCTAGTGTTTTATACAAATGGAATCATTCAAGGTTGACTCTTATGTGGAGCGCCTGGGTGGCTCAGTTGGCTAAGCATCTGACTTGGGCTCAGGTCATGATCTCACAGTTCGTGGGTTTGAGCCCCATGTTGGGCTCTGTACTGACAGCTCAGAGCCTGGAGCCTGATTCAGATTCTCTCACTCTCTCTCTCTCTCTCTCTCTGCCCCTCCCCCACTCACACTCTGTCTCTCTCTCTCTCAAAAATAAACATTCAAAAAATTTTTTAAATAAAAAAAAAGATTTATGTGTGACTTCCTTCACACAGCATCACTATCTTGAGCATGTGGTTGTATTGATAGTCATTCATTGTTACGACTGAATAACATCCCATCATTTGTTTTCCTTTGCCTCTACACCTGCTCAGAACAGTTAACAGGATAACATTCATTGTGAACCGCCCCCCCCCCCAGCACCATTCAATGAAACTTGCTGCGGTGTCGCGAACAGTCTATATTTGCCCTCACCAGCTGGATTACCAGTAGCTACATGTGGCTATTAACACTTGAACTCTTAGTGCAGTTGAGGAGTTGGATTTTAGTTCTATTTGCTCTTTAATTAGTGTTAATATAAATTTAAATGGTCACAGATGTTATTGGCTGCCCTATTGTACGGTGCAGGATATACTGTTCAATATTTCTCAAATGTACTTGATATATGTGTATATTTGCGTGTGTCTCATGTAATTGTTTATCTAAGAGAAAAATGAGAGAAGACGAGCAAAACACATAGGAACTTTTAGGAATGCATGCGTTAGTTGCCCATAGGGCATGTTAGTCACCATCTGACCACAGCAAAATAATTTCTATCCAGCAATCGTGTAGCCGTTATCTTTGCATTTTTGTCAACTGCACGTACGTGGCCATTCCTGGTATTCTATATATCCTTGACTTCCATAAAGATACTTCATCGCCTTTCCTCTTAACCATCTAGTTTCTTATACTTTGTGCAGATTTTCCTCCCTTTGCCGCCTCCTTAGAATTCTGAATCTTCTGCTGTTTGCTTTCACTGGTTCTTCTTCCCCACCACCCCCCCCCACCCCCGCTGAGCTACTACCTCGATTCTAATGGCTTAAATTATGAGGTATGTTACATGGATACTCAATATACATTCTCTACACTTGTTCCTGTTTGCAATTCCAGCATCCCGCAACCCCCACCCCTTAGGGAGAGTGTCCGCCATGGATACTGCCCATCGCTCTTCATTATTGGACAACGAGGTGTTGGTAATCCAGGCTATTCCTTGACTAAATCCCGAAGGTGATCCGTGCCAGCACGTCCTTGTGCACAAAGGTTCAAAACTGTGTTTCCTCCTCTCTAGTCTGGCTATATTAGCACAACTAGAAGCTGTTTTATGTGAATTAGGCCAGGAGGTTAGCAGTTTCCTGTTTTCTGGATTAAACGTGTATATTTATACTGCAGTGAATTAAGCTACTACCTATGGTAGTATGAGAGTACCTACTGCTTCATGGTTCTTAAGCAATTTTTAGAATCTAGTTGACATTTTATGCTATTTTCTCTTCTTATTTATAATTTGCGGTAACCTTTTGATTTCCAGCATTTGTTATATTTGTAGAACTTTGCTTACCTTATTGCAGAGTCCCATACTATATCACCCATCAGTTCTCAAACCCTCAAGCCATCACGACAGAAACAGGAAGCACATTTCTTTAAATAGCATTATTTTACCCTGACTTTTGGAATTTTTGCAGGATCTTTTTAAATTATGGCATCCTTTGTTTCTTACCCTCAAAAGTGCCCAGGATGAAACTCTGATTTACCACATTTGGTTAAGTGTCATTTGATCACATTGGATTCACCTCCCTCTGATCATGATATGTAGAAATGAACCTCCTTGATTGTTTCTATGTTCCTTGGGTTAGGGATACAGAACATTCAGGTGGGTAGGGTGCGACTATAAGATTTGCCTCTTTCTTTTATTCCTATTATATTCTCCAGTTTTGAAAATCATATTTTAGTGTTATATGTCATTTTAGCATATCTTGTATTCTTTCAAAGACTTACTTAAAAAAATTACTGACAGTCACATAAGCCTGACTTGTTCAGATGGCAATGTTGTTTTTGGCTGATGTTCCTTATCCTAGTTATTATATTTTAGATCATATATTGTTAAGTTGCTGGTCAGGCTCATTCATATCTTCATTTTACTTTTAAAATTTGATGATTACTTATTCCTTGAACTTATATAAATAGACTTCTCTATACTATATTTTAGCCCTCACCTACTTATCCAGTGAAAAAGTTATTATAAGGACAGAAATGTTAACTGCATATCATAAAAGAGAAAGTTATAACCTGAATGCCAAAGAAAGAAGAAACATCCAACTTAATTCATTATTCCACATCTTTATGGAGACTTGGGATTTGCCAAAAAGGTTTTCATTATTTAGACATTTGCTTTACCCCTTTTTTTGTATAGAAGCAAAGAGGTACAGTCATTTATTTCCTTAGAAAATTTCTAACAATTTCTAAGTAACTCTTCCAAAATATTATTCAAATATTCATCTTTAAAAGTAATAAGGTCCTTGAGACTGTACAGAAAATGTGTACTATTAACTTATGTAATCTTCCACTGCTACACATTCTTATATATAACACACGCAAAAATTGGGCACAATGCTCTCAATAGAGTATTTGGACATGGGTTGGCACATACGAGAGGTGTAGAAAAAATGACCACCAATCCGGTGCATCTCCTGTATCACTATGGACTTTTACCAGCTCCATTTTCTCTCACCTTGTGCTCAGGTACCAACGCTAACATGCTGTTTAGTGTTTATGCTCTATCCCAAGTGGTTGGTTAGAGCATATTATCGGAGGTCTGAAATAGTCATTATACCTGGGCTCCTGGCCACGCAATCTGCACCGTGGCTTATCCAGAGTGTTGGCTGATGGATAACGTGTCCTTCACTGCCAGTTCCACCCTAATTATTCCTTGCTGACTCCCCCAGTGCTCATTTTATTCATTGGCTTTGTTCCCCAAGCTGCTGCTTGATACTTTATCCAACTCCCTGGTTGGAATTGCCAGCTCGCTGTCCCCCAACCCAGTCCCAACTGCCCATTCAGAGACAGGCTGGACCCTGCCCTCTTTGCTGGACCTGGGCCTTGGACTTGGAGAGGGAGGGTCTATCCTGAGGGTCTGGGGGTGACCTGCAGGGAAGCCACAGTAGGCAAGACTCTGCTAAGCCTCAAACCTGCCTCTTCCTTTGAACACTGTTGACCTGGCTAAAAGTAAAATATTCAGTCTCGAGGTCGTTCAGCAAATTGAGACTGAGACTTCAAGACTATGGGAAGAATGCGACAGCTGTGAGCAAAGATTTGGGGAGTTCTCTGCCTTCTGTCCTCCCATTACTGCTGGCCTCTGACTAGTGCCAGAACCCGCACTGACTTTCCTTTCTCCTGTTACTTTGTCCTCTGAAGACTGCAGTAAGAGGAAATTGTTTGCCTTCGCCTTTGTTTAGTGTCTCTTAACAACAGCCACAGCACTAGGGTTTTGGACACTTTATCATCTTTGAAAAGGTTTTACGGTTATTTCCTTCCAGGGAGCTTGGACCTTGAAGACAATTTCCCATATTAATATCTTGTTCCCTGTATTGTATCATAAGGGACCTTTTCATACTTCTCGGTGATCGTTGATTTCCTACATCGCTGCACTGATGCTCTGCTGGGCTGGCAAGAACTAAAACTACTCCAGCAACACAGGGACAGGACCATTTACGGAAAGTCACCAAGCATCCGTCCATTTACCAAACAAATAGACTGAACACAATCGTAGGACAGGTACTGTTCCCGGTACAGAGAGCATCCTCTCCTTCAAGGAGCTTGTGCTTTAGAGAGAGAGAGGCTGACAACTTAAAATTAATACGCAATATAATGCCAGGTAAGTGTAAGAACTATGAAGGGAACAGAACAGAGGGTGAATGACGTAAAAAAAAATCCCCAAAACACAAACAGAAACAAACAAAAACCAAAAAAACAACCCATGCTCAGAGATACAGAAAACAGCTTGGTGGTTGACAGGGGCGGGGCTTGGGGCAGGTGCAACAGGTGAAGAGGGTCAAGGGGAACAGACGTTCAATTACAAGAAACCAGGGATTTACCCCCTTACTGGGATATAAGGCACAGCACGGTGACTATGGTTAATAGTATCGTAGTGCGTATTTGAAAGTTGTGGAGAGGGTGTACCTTGAGGATCCTTGTGGAGAGCAAACGCAAAGCAGACTGTGACTGTGTGTGCTGGAAGGTAGTGACTAGACTGACTGTGTCGTCATTTCACAACATACACACGCAGCGAATCATGTTGTACACCCGAAACTGCCTTAATGTTAGATGGCGATTATACCTCAAGTAAAATAAAACAGATTTTATTGTTTTCGTTATTTTTTAAAGTTTATTTATTTATTTGGAGAGGGAGAGGGAGGGAGGGAGAGAGAGAAGGGGAGGGCAGAGAGAGAAGGAGCGAGAGAATCCCAAGCAGGCTCTGCATTGCTGGCGTAGAGCCCAACACAGGGCTCGGACCCACAAACTGTGAAATCATGACCTGAGCCGACACCAAGAGCTGGATGCTTAACTGCCTGAGCTACCCAGGTGCCCCCAAAACAATACAAATTTTTAAATAAATAAGCAATAGAATGCCAGTTAAAAAGAATTATGAAGAAAATGTAACACAGAGGATGAGTGGAGGGTCCTGTCTAGCTAAACGGACACAAGTGTCTAAGTGCAGATACAAAGGAACTGAGGAGGTGAGCCCCAAGTGTACCTGCAGGAAGCACATACCCGTGGGCATGAATGGCAGGGCAATTCCCCAAGGAAGGGCTTCCTCAGCATCCTGGAGAATCTGGGCGGAGGCCAGTGTGACAGGCACCGGACAGGACCAAGCAAGACACACAGGGGGAAAGACAGGCAGGGACAGACCCTGTGCAGTCTTGTAGGACTAAATCAGAGACAGGATTTTGATCTACAGAAATGTGAGGGGCGCCATGGGGGCTCAGTTGGTTAAGTGTCTGACTTCGGTTCAGGTCATGGTCTCACGGGCTGTGGGTTCGAGCCACGCGTCCGGCTCTGTGTTGACAGCTCAGAGCCTGGAGCCTGCTTCGGATTCTGTGTCTCCCCCTCTCTCTGCCCCTCCCCTGCTCATACTCTCTTTCTCTCTCTCTCTCAAAAATAAATGAACATTAAAAAATTTAAAGAAATTTGACTCCAGTGTTAGAGCAATAGAGCCATTTCTGCGACTGGCTTTTAACCCACAAGTATGCACGTGTCTCCTCCTTGATCGGAGCCCCCCGTGGGAGTCTGTGCTTTCCCTACTTGAAAATGAACATTCGCTTACAGACGCGCCCCCCCCCCCCCGCCACATGCAGGCAGAACATCTGATAAATGTGACCAGAGTAGGGCAAGTGATCAAGGAACACTTTTACTGTCTGAACAGCAGGAATGTTGGAGGGCTAGCCCTTTCCACTGGCCTGTTCTTCTAATGTCATTGAAATGATGAACGTATTTCTCTAGTAATTTCACCTCTTTGAGGAACAAGCCATTTGCTGAGCACAGAACTGTTCTTTGCTTAATGCACACTGTGCAGTTGGCATATTGTTTCAAAGTACTATCTTTGGAAATAGGGGTGGAAATGGTAGCTTGTACGTAGATTTAACTCTGAAGGACTTTGTGAGGCGGTAGGATAAAACCTATCCCAGCAGTTACTCTATATGGCAAAGCAGAAGGCCACATAATGAAGGACAGAGGAAGGGACAAAATAAATAAAAAAACAAAAATGAAAACCCAAAAAAGCAATAATAATCTTGAGACCTTTCAGCCAAATTTATGTGGACAATTGCCAGAGATGAAGCATCACCCGTGTCAGAGATTATGGGAAAGAGGAGGCTGAGAAAAAGGAGTTAACCATAACAGGAAGTAATCCATGTAACTGAAAAAAACACTCCAAATTCTAGCGGTAGATCAGTTAAAACTATGTGAAATCTGGGTAGTGTTTAGCTTAGAGTGCAGGAGAGGAAAAGATGGAAAAGTGAGTGGAAACTAGAAAACAAGAGAGCACCGAATGCCAGGGAAACATGCTTTTATTCTATGGACACTGAAAAGTTTTAAGCCTGGAATTTTATTTTTTTTCTTAATGTTCATTTCTTTGTTTTTGAGAGGCAGAGAGACAGAACAAGCAGGGGAGGGGCAGAGAGAGTGAGGGAGAGGATCCCAAGCAGGCTCGGTACTATCAACGCAGAGCCCGATGCGGGGCTACAACCCATGAACCCAAGATCATGATCTGAGCCAAAATCAAGGGTCGGACGCCTAACTGACTGAGCCCCCCAGGCGCCCATAAGCCCGGGATTTAATAGTTGCTACTAGTATAAGATAGAAGTGAATTTGGCAGTGGTTCACGGAAGAACTTTAGGGGTTCTGAGTTGGAAGAATGGCATGAATTCACAAGAAAGAAGAGTCCCCATGTTCTTTCTCAAACAGATTCCAAATAATTTGGCAATGGATTGGATTAGAATAATGAGAAAAGAGACCATCACGACTCCACCATGTAATTAGTGATACACGAATGGCTGATACACTTAACAAAAAAGACGGACATTGCAGAAAAATATGATTGGAGGTAATACAGATGTGTTGATTCTGATTTTGTAGTCATCGAGCTTAGGCTATGACGCCCCACCGAGTATCTAGGTCGGAAAGGTTAAGAAAATTCTAAATTTAATACCGGATCCCTACCTCGGAGCATACACAAAGATAAAGTTAAAATTAATCACAGACTAACGATAAGATTTAAAAACATAAAACTTGTAGAGAAAACACAAGAGTAAATCTTTATTTTAACCTTATTTTTGTGAAAGCATAGCGGCTTCTCCCTCCTTTTCTAGCCATTCTCTATGCCTTGGACAAGTGTTAGCTTTTTAAACTCCTCAGGATACAGGTGCTTTGGAATGACCTAATTTCCCAAAGAAACTCTCTCCTTACCTTTTCCTCCCAAGCTCCAGGCTGTCTATTGTATGTCTCAACTCTGGTCTTTTACCCAGACAGCCATGGGGTTTTCATTTGCCTTAATGATGCTTTCTGGCAATGCCCACTGCTTTTCCTCCCCTAGCAAGTTCCAACATAGGTAAAACAGAGACAATCATCCTGCATCAGTCCTCAGGCAGTCCTGCAGACAGGTTCCAGCAGAACAGACAAACATAAAATGATTGCGAACCCAGCCTGCTCTGCTCCCTCCAGAACCAGGGAGCACAGGCTGCGGTGCTCAGCAGGGCTGTGCCGGGAGGACGGTGGCAAGCAGGAGCAGAAATGCCACCAAGCTTTCCCGGGATTGTTTCGTGCCTCTTTCTTAATTTATTGTTCCCTTGGTTGCTGTAAAGCATTGCCAATTTCCGGAGTTCTGACAAACTGGTTCTGATAGTTTCCGCTTGCTTCTCGATGTTTCTGGGGAGGGAGGGGAGTTTGGAAGCTACCCACACCAGTTTTTCGTAAGCTGTTTTGTGAAGACATTTTTATCAGACTTCACTGAAGCAGTGTATGCAATGTGGGGCTGAGAGCACACCCGAGTACCTTTTTTCTGAAGGGCATTTATGCACCTTCCAGCATAATTTCAACCTTTACTGACACCAACGTGTTGGCAAATATGATATCCTCTCTCTTCAAAAGGAGCCAAGACTGCATATATGGGGGCGGTAGTGGTCTGGTTGGTAGGGGCCTGAGGTTACATGAACCTAGTTATATGGGAATCTACAGATTAATAACCAGCTTGCATACAAAACAGCTAAGACTTTGCGATTCACCACCGATCAATCGTGAATTCATAGCTGAGAAACCCAGTGCTAAACTTGGTGTAATTATGTGCTTAAGACTCACTCGGTATATGACATTAAGTTTTCAATCTATAAAAAGTGAACAGGTTTTCACCTTATCACCTATTTAAAAAGTTAAGGTTTAAATGTTTCATGGAGATGTCATATTCTCTGTTTCTGCCTTGCCCTGAATATTTAAGTCCGTATAGGTATGTTCTTCATATATATATATATATATATTTGTGTTATGAAATCAGGATAATGATTTTTTAATTTGTTAAAGGCCATCACTGACTTGGTAAAATGTTTTGTGCTTGAACAATTCATAGAACAACTGGATTGTTGTAATCTTGATTAATTTCTACTTAATTTATTTCATAAAGGCTTTTGTTAACAGCCAGACTGTGATTTTTCATATGCCAGGTTATAGGGGGGAAAAATCTTTATCAACTAATTGAATTACAAAATTCAACTCAGCCATAATCACACAGATGATTATAATTGCACAAGTCTAAATGTAATTACACTGAAATTATTTTTTTCAATCAGAATCTATATGATTGATAGGGATTCATTTTACAGGTGAGAGTTAAATTGTGAGATATTTAAATGTAACTGAAGTGTATCTTTCTCAGATATAAATGTGTCTCAATATCTTGAATATCCCCGGGTGACCGGCTTGCCAAGCGTGTGCTGAACAATCATGACCCTGACTGAAATGATCAGCGAATTCTCCAACCTGTTAGCTAATCCAAGCAGTCAACTATACAAAGTATGGCCAGAGGCACTTTCCTTATAGAATCAATGTTTAATCCCACCCAAGTTTCCTGCAAAGTATTGCTATGTGAAATTACTTGGCTAATTCACATCCACGAGCTATTAAGAATGAGGTGATTTTCTATTTAAAAGGGCCAAGGAATTATCTACACTGGTCAAATTAAATAGCTAATGACATTTCCATTCCATTGCATGACAGAAGGAACGAGATATCAAATAGCCTCAATTCTCTCTACACCAAGATGTTTACTGACTTTATGCTATTTTGACATCACTGGCCTCACTTTGAATCCAATGCTGTGGTTTCAGATATTACAGTAACAGGTGCCTCTGTGAATTACAGAGTGACCGTAGCCAATTAATTGATGACTCTGGGGTTCAGATTCCTCACCTGTAAAATAAGGGTAAGGGTAATTCCCTCAGAATGTTGTGACTGTGTGGAGATTAAATGTCGACAACAGTCTTCAAAGCCAAATCCCTGATTCAGCACATTGCCCAGAAACCTCTTTGAAATGTACATTCTTGGACTACACCCCAGACCCACTGAGTCAAGAAACTCTGTGGAATGGAGTTCAGCAATGTCAGCTGGATGTGACACATGTTAACACTTGACAACTGCTGGTCTAAAACATGGAGAGCCTGGCAGAGAACACGGTGCGTCTCACGTGATTACCAACGTCACCACTGTCCTATGCGGGGGGCAGCCATCCCCCAGCAACCAGAATTTATGTTTCCTTCTCTCTTCAGGTCTTCACAGCCATGGTGATGATAGGAGATACTTGGAATAGGATGTGGGAGCCTTAAATTCCCTGAACGAGTAGTGTAGCTGTTGGGATGGGCAGCCCCAGAGTATTTATCTCAAATCAACCTTGTGATGAATATTTAGGAAGTCATAAATTATTCAACTGCTTTTTAAATTCTATTTACTTATTTACTAAAGTTTATTTGAGAGAGACAGAGAGAGTACAAGTGGGGTAGGGGTAGAGAGAGAGGAAGATTTCTATGCAGGCTTCGTGTGGTCAGCGAAGAGCACGACATGGGGATCAAACTCACAAAACTGAGAGATCATGACCCGAGCCAAAATCAAGAGTCGGACGCTTAACTGACTGTTGGCACCCCTCAACTGCTTTTTTAATTAACAAAATTTTCTCAAGTACTAGCTTTCCATCTTGCCACAAAAATACATGTATATTCAACTGAAAGTAGTTCAATTCCAAAAAGGTATACGTGTTTTCTTTGTTTTCCTTTCTACCTGTACACACCACCTCTTTACCACTGCTTTTATAAAGTCTATAAAATGGTATAAAGGAAATAATAATATAGGATTATACTAAAAAATCATTGTTGTCATGTTTCAGTTTGAGTTTTTCTTAATAACTCAATGTATAACCTGAATAAAATATTTTAATTGCATAACCATTTTTGCCTTATTTTTTAGACATCGTATTTTTAGAATTCTTTTGTTCTGCACCCGATTCCCCTGTGGTGGTAGGGGTGGCTTTCCCCCAAGCAATTCTCTAGACTACAGCGACGTGTCCTACAATTCAATTCTGACACTATCTACGCTGAGACAGCATAGGATTCCTCAGGTTAAGAGTTCAGTCCCACAAGACCGCCCTCAACCTTCAGATGCTAGCTGCATGCTGAAGCTGTTACCTGTACTTCTTACCAACTGTCTATAAACCTGAGGTTCCCACAACCCCTTCTATGGGTTCAATGAATTGATAGAGCTGCTCACAGAGCTCAGAGAAAATTGTACTCACTAGATCACCAGTTTGTTATAGAAGGATACAACTCAGGAACAGCCAGATGGAAGAGAGGCACAGACAAAACATGGTGGAAAATTGGGGAGCTGGCAAGCCCTCTTAAGGGCTACCTGTATCCCAAGACCTCCATGAGTTCACCAACCTGGAGGCTCTTTGAACCTGTCCTTTTGGGATTTTATGGAGGCTTCATTAAGTGGGCATGATGCATCGAATCACTGGTCATTGGTGATTGAACTTCATCTCCACTCCCCAATCCCTCCCTGAAGGTCAGCGAGGGGGGCTGAAATTCCCAACTAACCACATGGTTGGCTCCACTGGCAACCAGCCCCAACCCTGGAGGCTTTCCCAAAGTCACCTCATGAACACAACACAAGACAACTTAATCACTCTTAACAGTAAATTCCAGGGGTTTTGGGGATTGTGAGCCAGGAACTGTAGAGGAAGACCAAATGTATACGAAAAATATATTTTGGACATCTGAGCAAACTAATATGTAATTTCCTCATAGATCTCAATACCACAAGAACAACCATTAAGAAAATAAGGTGTACATGTCTATTTTAACACAACTATTAAATTTATATGAATTAAAGTTTATTAACTTTAATACATTTTTAAATGTTTATTTATTTTTTGAGAGAGAGAGAGAGAGAGAGAGAGAGAGCGAGCACAAGTAGGGGAGGGGCTGAGAGAGGGAACAGAAGCAGGCTCTAGGCACAAAGCCTGGCCTGAGGTGGGGCTCAAACTCATGAATCATGAAGTCATGACATGAGCTAAAGTTGGACACTCAACCTACTGAGCCACCCAGGTGCCCCTATTACCTTTAATATTAAAGTTTTACCAAGAAGCTGATTATTTTCCTGAGACTTTGTTTCTATATTTAGATTTAAACAGGTGAAAGTGTATCTTTCTTAATGGTGCACTGATTGAATAGTTTCATGATTGCATCTGACTGGGGATTATCTTTATCTTAGAAAGACATTACAGTATTTTGCAACCTGAAACAACAGACTGAATGATTATAGCAAAATTACTTTTCCATTCAAAAACAAAACAAAACAAAAAATACTTGTTTCCCTGATCTATATTGTCTGGTAGAACATTCAGCAAGATAACTTACTCAACAAGAACAAAGGGTAAAATGCACACTGGGCTTTAGGAAAACTCCAACTTTCACTGGAATTAGAGCTTCACATTCTTCCTTTATAGGGAAGAGCAAGTATGACACTTCTCCAAAGAAAATGCTTAGAAATGCTTAATGGTGGAAGAAAATACTTATGAGGAAAACTCAATTCAGACTGAGGGTAGGGATAAGAGTATTTAAACCTTGCATTTCCATTTAGCCTTCTATACCTGTGGCTAAGCAAATGTCACAGCACTGATTAGAACGGGTAACCTGGGGCAGAATCTGCATCTGGCTGTACATCACACAACAAGGAATTCAAACTCTTTAACTCTGAAAAAGCTTTTCTTAATTATGAACTTAAAACAAAGCTATGTCTCTTTCTTAGAAAAAATAACTTGAACAATAAAAGATCAATCACAAAATAAAATACACAGTTCGTAAATGTACTATTAGAGTACTAGAATTACTTTAACTTAGAATTACATTAAATTAAATTGGAATTACTACAATTAATGATATCCATTGGTTCCTCATTCATGACCAAGATCATGATATATTTGTGCTATGATGACATCAAAACTATAAAGATTTGGGGCACCTGGATGGCTCAGTCAGTTAAGTGTCCGACTTTGGCTCGGGTCATGATCTTGCGGTTTGTGGGTTCGAGCCCAGTGTCAGGCTCTGTGCTGACAGCTTGGAGCCTGGAGTCTGCTTCAGGTTCTGTGTCTCCCTCTCTCTCTGCCCTTCCTCCACTAGTGCTCTGTTTTTCTCTGGCTCTCAAAAATGAATAAAAACATTAAAAAAATTTTATATAAAAAAACTACAAAGATTTTTCTAAAAGACTCTCCTTAAGAAAATAATTTTTGTACAATAGTTTGGTATTATTTATTCAAGCTTACAATGATTTAATTTTATCTATTTGTACATGTTAAAAAACAAAATCCAAGTGGGAAAATTTGAAGATCTAACTGGCTTTATTCAAGTACTCATGGATCAGGCAGTATCCCATCTAGCAAATGGAAGAAAGCTCCAAGTTGCTGTACAAAATGGAAAGTTTTTAAGAGCAGAGAAGAAGGTGGAACCCGGATGACACCAAGGAAAAACAAGGATTCTTTCAGATCACCTTCCTTTGGAGAACAAAAGGGCCTTTCTGGGCAGATTACCTCACTGAGGCTGATCAGGAAATTCCACAATTACTGGTTTCAAATTCCACTCCTGGGGGAGGCTGAAACTGCTATTAGTGATGCAGGTGGACTGGGGAGACCCTGCACCCCGGGACCTCCACCCAACCCATCCCAAAGATGTCACCGAGGCTCTTGGTCTTCCCATGAGAAAGAACCTGAGGACAGCCATGCAGCACAGTGGACAAGCGACAGAAGCAGGAACATTTACTAAAGCAAAAGCATTTATAAAAGCCCTCTCTCGAGATACAGTGGGCAAGACAAAGAGTTTTCCACCCCAGAATATGTCTCTTTGGTCTAAAGATTATCTTGAGCTGGTTATTAGGAAACATCAAGGGTAGGAGAGGCTCTGAAACCTGAGAAGAAGTTACCCTTTGGAAGGGGCATTTATGTTTGTAAAAGAAATCACCATACCTGTAAGGACTAGGAAAAGAGCTAAGTCTCTAGAAACTCCTATCAATGGTGACATCAACTGACAAATCCGCATAAAACCACACCTGGTTCACTGTGCTGTGCCTGGTCACCTCCTTTAACTGCCCCTCCCCCCATCCCAACATCATCTTTTGTCTTTAGCTGCAGATGGTATTTAAGGTGGCAGCTTGAGGCATTTCTGGGAGACACTCAGTACTCCTGGGTACATATTTGTTCTTAGATTTCCGTTTAATAAACTTCTGCTTGTTTTTCTCTTGTGAATCGTTTTAGTACAAGGTGGTCTCAGCTAAGAACCTAGAAGGGTGAAGGGTTTTTCCTCCCCTACATTTCTGTGATTGATGCCCTAATTCCCACCAACATCACAAAGAAGCAGCATTCTCTTACTTTTTGCTGAAAATTGCTGACCACTTGTTAAGATGCTAAATCAGGTTAAAGTTGTGATCATCAGCAGTGCAAATTTTAAATTAAATTTAAATGTAAAAGAAAATTTGGAAGGTTGCTTAAGCCAAAGAAATTCACTTCATGTTCAGTACGAATATCTAAAACTCTGAAATGTCCACCAGGGAAAAACCTAAAATTTCTCCAAAATAAATTGTATTTAGAAAATAAATAAGTTGATTACCAAGTCCTAGTTTTTCTCCAGAATCTCTGAGTTAATTAAAATGCAATCAGTGAGTGATTTTCTGAGTAATATAGAATTGCCTTTTATTGCTCAGAGCAGAATGCATCCAATTAAAATGCTAACTGTAGCCTCAGGATGGGCCACCAGGATAAATCCCAGCTGTGCAGCAGCACAAGGAAGTGCATTTTCTGCCTTTTCCTTCCTTTTAACTCTAGTGGAAAGAGAAAGCATATTTCTTCTAGATAAAAAGGGAGCATCCCTTATGTTTTGTTGACTCAATGTACTAGCAAACACACACACACACACACACACACACACACACACACACACACACAAAGAAACAAAACCAAAGCCTACATTCAAGATAAGTTAAATAAGTGAAAACAAGTCAAAACATATACACATCCCCAGCCCTCAGGAAATGCCGTGAACTATGTCATTAGTTGTAGCTGGTCTTGCTGCTGGTTCCATTTTGCCTTCTCGGAAATGTCCTGCTTCGTATTTCATTTGAGTAGACATTTCCAGCTCTCAAGTTCCCTGGCCTTTTCAATAATACTATAAAAGGTCCCCTTGGGGAGGTAAAAGTAGGTAGATACAAACTTGTCTGCCTTGTCTACACATGCTCTTCTTATAAATGACATACGTTGTCTTGTGGTTCCAAAATGAATTACTGCTGTTGTGGAATTAAAGTGATCCAAAAAACAAACAACAACAAAAACCCACTAAATCAAACTCTATTTCCATTAAAACAAGTACAAAAATCTTCCAAGCACTTCAACAATACATTTAACACAATTATGAAGTCAACTACATACGGCTCAAAACCTTCAACAAGGGTCAATCAGCTTAGCATTTCAAACATTTCCAGATGTGGTTTCTCAAAGCTACCTTTGGTTTTGGAAAAACTAGTAGGGAAGTCCATATACATTGAACGTATGGAACAACATTTACTGACATTAAGGTTGCTAACATCAGTTTACCCTTGTCAAGTTAGAGCACGTTGATTTGAAGTCATGATCACAGGATTAGTACACAGAATTTCTATTTCTTCACATTTTCTGATCCACTCAACATTTTAACATTCACCTAGTCAAGACCCAATATTCTCCATGTCCTGTGCCACCAATGGCATTTAATATATTAATTGAAATTACTTCCCTCTTCACGGTGAGTAAATAAGTACATTATTCTACTAACTTCAGAAATGATTTAGGAAGAAGTCACCATGTGATTCTGGCAGTTATTCACTGTCTATTCCCAGGTAATTTAATGAATCTTTCTGAACCCCAATCTCTGTTTTTCTACAAAATGGGATGATAATTCTTTCATGGTCAAATTCATAGGCTTATTTATCATAATGATCAAGTGAAATGGCAGACTGACTATATGTATAAACAATGAAATGTCACACAAATAGCAGATATATAGGTTCAAGACCTCTTAGAGTGGTGATTGTAGATAGCTAGGTGGGTCCTGAGGGATTAGTTCCTGTTTGACTTAGAAGTTGGTAGAGAGGAACTTTTCTGCCTTGTGCTTTACTTATTAATGACAAACATCGTCTTCTGGTACCAAAGTGAATCCCATTGTTCTGGAGTGAAAATAATTGCAGATGGCCTGGGCCTCTGGGTACTTGGGCACAGCCATCAGTGCACAGCTCCCTGCCTCGAACATAAGCATTATACATATTATTATAGCGTATGTATGTAGTTGCTCTTTTGAGCTTGTTTGGCTCTCTTAACATTTTCATCAGAATGTTTGGGAGACTGGAAGATGAACGTTATCATATATACGTGTACATTTGTGGTGATGCCCAAATAGTAGCGAAAATATTTTTAAAAGCATCATGTTTTCAAAGGCCTATAGGATTCTGGTTGCCTGAGAGCTCAATCTGAGTCCCACAATTGAATCTCCCCCACCCCACAACCCAATAATCTAATCACAGACAACAGAAGTAGAAACGTGTGTTCTCCTAAACAAGGAGGGTCAGACTCTTTCTCAACTCTACGCTGGTGAGATCACGGTGAAGGGGACCTTCTTTTCTGGCTCCTGGTTTTGGAGGCAATACATAAAATGAGGAAATGAAACCAGGATGGTCTATGACCTGCATATCATGAACAGCTGGAATGTTGAAAAAACTGAAAAGGTTCAACTTGGAGAAGAGAATACTGAGCAAGCAGTATGTTTGCATACTTCTGGAGGTCATCAAATACTAAAAGACATTTCCTGTCTGTTTAAAGAAGGCAGACACAGATTGATGAGGAAAAGCTGTAGGAAAACACTGTGACATAAAGTAACAAAGAACTCGAGCCATATATCTATATCTATATCTATCATATATATGTGTGTATATATATATGTATATATATTGAGTCTTTACACTCAAGTGTTTCTATATATATATATATATATATATATATATATATACACTCACACACACATATATATAGACACACACACACACACATACACATACAGTTAAGTCTTTATATATATAACTCTTTATATAAAACTCCTATGTATGCACACACACACACACACACACACACACATATAGTTCTTTTTACTTCCCAATGCACTTCAAGATCTCTAAGTAGCTACAAATTAGTATTTATGTAGCGCTGTATACACACGGTGTTCTCACTCTGAAAAATACATCTTGAGAGAGAGATCAGAACAAAGCACCATTATAATTTCAGGAAATGTAGGACAGATTAAAAAATGCTTATGAAGGTCACGAATATGGGTATGAACATGTAAAGATCAATAGAGTTTTGACCGATTGATAAGCTGTGATGTTCTAGGTAGAGTAAACAACACAAGCAGAGGCCCTGAGTTTGGAAAGCACAGGTGTATTTAGAAAATTAAAAGAAAATGAAATATGTTGTAGTATAAACAAGTCTTGAGAGATAATGAAAGAAGCGTGGGCAGGTTGGGGACTTTGGTATGAAGGGCCATTCATGTCAAACGCAGAAGACTCTCAGAAAAAAATAGGTACCATTGAAAACACTTGATTCTTTTAAGACTTTGAAATCCACTTAAGACATTTTTAAAATTTTCCTTTAGGAAGATGACCGACGGGTCCTTTTCATATCACATAATGAGATTTAACATGATCTGACATGTTAATTTTATTTGACAATAATATTATGGAATAGTTGTGCATTCACTTCAATGTTTTACTAACAAGCAACTTGAAGAGGGAAAATTATCTTTATGTTTGTATTTTCGAACAACTTGCACTCTGCTTTTTTCGTGGAAGGTAATCAGTATCTGATTAAACATAATCTATGACTTGATAGTCCCCCAAACTTTAGCATTTAGTGAAATTCACTTCATTTGAGAATAAGAACCCACATAGTTTACGTTTATTATTTCCCAGTGCACTTCATGACCTTGCAGACCTCAGGAAAAGCACTACAGAGATACTTTCTTACTGCCTAGCTCATGAAAGAAAACAAAGTTTATACAAGATATGGCAATTTTTTGATTTTTAATAATTGGCATTCCACGTGTTTATGATATTTTATATGCCTGTAAGCTTCCTAGACTAGGTCAATTCCTTAACTTTATTAAATGTAAGAGTTTACATTCAGTTTAGAAAACAGTTTATGTATTCTTCTATTCTACCTATGTGCCGGATCCTTATATGCAACCCCACTTGTTCCCCTCGTGTGAAACTAGTCTGTTAACAACTTGAAAATGAGGAAAAGTTGCTTTTTTGGCACTATGCACAGAAGCTGGATGTTTTGTTTTATAGTAAATGTAGATTTTTCTGTGATTTCAAACCTTTGGCTCTCTTAACTGTACAGAGTGTGATGATAGAGTAAGGAAACTGTTGACAGAGTCAACAAATGACAAGATCAATTTTGCCTGCTTTATGCTTTTAGATTAATAATGTGTCTAACACTTCCCAAACAGTTCTCAACTGGAAGGTGTTAGAACCCTCCCACTATGAAGCATTACTTTATCATTTTTCTCCACTATCTGTACTAGCATTATCAACCAATCGATGCCAAAAATCAAGTCAGCAAAAACTTACTGAGTAACATTTATGTGCAAGATACTTTCCAGGGCAAGGGGGCAAGATAGGCTTTGGGGGATGCAGGAAAGAGAGAGACTCAGCTTTAGAGTAACGTGCAATTCTTACCAATCAGCAGCTAAGATCAAGGAGCACCTTAAACTAAGGAAGACATATTTACATTGATGAGCAGTCTTCTTTGTTAACGAGTGTTCTTGCTTTGAGCCATAGCTTGGAGGACTGACAGAGTTCAGCTTCTTTCATAAGAGATGCAACATGATGAAACAGACACGGTGTTTCAGACGGGTTGGTGTCTATTTATCGACAGTGTCGCTGACACTACAGATCCCTCTATGTATGATACCCCCAAAGGACACTCACAGCAGGTATCTGTGTACTTGAGGAAACATCAAGGGAACAGATGATGTCCTTGCCCTCCAGGTACCTCTTTGTTGATGTAATTCACATGCAGTTTGATCTAGAATGGCCCTTCGTTGCAGCTGGTTGAAAATCTTGCCTGTAGAGATGTCAAAGTGAAGTCTCTGGTTGATAGGGAGACTGGTGTGCAGCAAAGGCAGGATGGAGGGAGATTTGCTATCCCATGAGCCTGGCCAAGAGTTCAGGTCTCCCCTCTCCCTTGTCTGTATTCCTCCTTCATCACGCTGCTTCTCAGGCTTGAATTTATAAAGGGACATTTTCGGAGAGGGCCTGGAAGCCTCACGAAGGCATGTGGTAAGCAGGTAACACACACACACGCACACACACAGGGGCTATTTCTTGGGTCATTAAGTAGCACAGCTTTGAGACTGAACAAGAAACACCTCAAGAGAAAACACAATCACAGTATATGCTGGAAGGTATCAGAAAATGCTACTCTTCACAGAAGGAAGAGATCAGAACGGGCTGGGGGAGTCAGGGTAGCCAGTTGGTTTGTTCTCGGAGATAAGTTTCAACACATCCCCTGGCCAAGAGACTGATATCCTCGTGGGGAATTCTGTCTGTTTTTATGATGTTTAGTTTGGATTCAGGAAAAAGGACCCTCCCTGAAGTAACTGTTTCTGTTCTGTTTAGGACCCAGAAGGTGACAGAGTAGGGTAGAACAGGGAGAGTGGCTGGCTGTCATGAGGATTTCCACAGTATGTTAACGTATTGCCATTATCTGCTTTCTAGGATCACTTGTGGTCAGCTGCGGCCAAGGGCAATTTCTCACCTACAGCAAGAGACATACGTCTGGACACCTGATTTCCTGCAGCATTCACAGAAATCCTCGTAACAAATCTAGAAAAGGAGGCTCTAATTTCATCGTAAAATTACTTCCACTGCATAGATGTTTATTTCAAGCTTATCAGGTTTTCTTCTGCCTCTAAATTTTGAAATTCTGATGTTCTAATCCATCCCTTTATGGGTCAGTTAAAAAAAATTGTACGTATAATTATGCTGTATACAAATGACTATCCAAAGACACACCCCATTTGCCAAATGACTATCGAAACATAGACTCCACTTACTCTTATCATTCTCTAGATAAGAATTTATTCCCTGATGTGAAATTAACTTTTAAAAACATTAACTATTTTATTAAATTATTTTCAATGAAAATACATTACAGCAGAGCCTTCATGTCCTCAGGGAATATATATTAATAATGCTACTCATCTTATGTGCTTTCTCTCTGATAAATAATTACCACCTTAAATAGAATAAATAATTTGAATGGCATTATTTCTATATATAATTCAAGAAGAGCATTGTGAGTAGTAGCAGCTGGACTGCCTCAGTTGACCCTTCAACAACAAAGGGGTCAGGGGAGGCGACCTTTGCACAGTTGAAAAGCTGTGTATAACTTTTGATTCTCCCCAAATTTACTAATAGCCTACACTTGACCAGAAGGCTTACTGACAACATAGTCAATTGACATATGTTTTATATGTTATTTGTATTATACACTGTATTCTTACCATAAATTAAACTAGAGAAAAGAAAATATTAAGAAAGTCATAGGAAAAATACATTTATAGTACAGTACTGTAAAATTCTGCATACAAGTAGATCCAGGAAATTCAAACCCAAGTTGTTCAAGAGTAAACTGTTTATTATTATGTTATATTTATTATATTATATTATATTATATTATATTATATTATATTATATTTTTATTTATACATATACAAAGTTCTTAGAAATCTTCCTGGCACATATTCAACACTCCAATTGTTGCTAATATATATGTGTGTGTGTGTGTGTGTGCGCGTGTGTATGTATGTATGCTCACAATACATAATTTCATTTAAAAAAATTAGGGAAAATAGAAGATGAAGTCAAGAAAATATGGTAGTCTGAATAGGCTGTAACAATCACCACATATTATATATGTATGTATGCATATATACACATTTATGTGTACTTTTATACAGATTTATACATAAATATCATAGCCTTTTCCTATCATGACCTTCAAACTCCCACAGCCTCTGCCATTGCCATTCCAACACCACTTGTACATTTGTGGGTATTTGTTGTAGTAGTGACTCACTTCAGGTGCCAAAATCTGCATAACTTTGCCAATACCGTTGCTAGCCCATCACCAATGCTTAGTGTTTCAATACAACATAAATCTACCATCACTCAAGTTCCAGAGGTCAGAAGTCCAAAGGGGTTGCTTTTCCTTCTGGCGACCCTAGAAGAGCAATTCCGTTCCCAGATGCTGGCCTCATTCCTTGACTCACGGCCCTTCGTCAATTCTGACTTCTATTCCATCATCCTGTCTTCTCTGGCTGACTTTCTTGTCTCCCTTTTTTCCCTGATAAGGACTCTGAGATTCTGTCAGGCAGATCTGAATTATCCCCTCATCCTAAGATTCTTAATTTAAGGATATTAGCAAAGTCCCTTTCCTATATTCAGTAATATAGTCACACATTCTGGGGGAGAAAGATATGGGCATTTTGGGGGGTACCATTCTTCCTACCATGACAACCATGCATAGTTGAAGCAAAATTCTTATAGTGCCGGGGCACCTGGGTGGATCAGTAGGTTAACTGTCTGACTTCAGCTCAGGTCATGATCCCACAGTTCGTGAGTTCAAGCCCCACATTGGGCTCTCTGCTGTTGGCATAGAGCCCACTATGGATCCTCTGTCCCCCTCTATCTCTCTACCCTTCCACTGCTCACATGCTCCCTCTCAAAAATAAACATTAAAAAAAGAGTAAAAAAAAATTTTAATGATACTGCAGATAACGTGATAGATTCTGAATTTAAGAGAAGGCAAAGTTTCTTTATGATAGTCTAAAAATTAGTCTTTTAAAATATTTTCCTCATACAGAAAACAGAGAGAGATGCTAAGAGGCCTCAACAAATGATAAAAACACAGGAGTCCACATATTGGTCTAGGCCTTTTCTGTCCTACAGATGATACTCTGATGCCATCTACCAATTTCTCACCATGCTGCTGGCGATGTGAATCAAAGCCTCCATGGCCGCCTGCCCCAGAACATTCCCTGCTCCATGAAGTCCAGCCAACTGCCTAATTGTACCTTCTTTCTCACTCACCTGCAGGTCTGTGTTACAGTTTTGGAACGACCAATAATAAACAGCCAGCTGACATTTGGAGTAGAAGCTTTCCTGGTCTGCAAAGGCCACAGAAATCTCCCCAACAACAGGTCATGGGCTCATATGACCCCTCACCTCCTCACTGGGGCAAGGATCATCTTCCCTCAACACTGGAAGGCAGACCATCAGTGATTGGAGAACACTGGAGAGAAGAAAGTTGCAGATCCTCACAGCCTCTCAGCTGTCATACTTAATAATATGTTGAGCCCACTGTAACAATTTATAAGAAATCAATATTTAATTTGGGTGCCAGGTTGCTAGTATTTTTGTTCTCAGGAAACCTGTATTATGGATAAATCAAGTCATGTGCTCAGTGAGCATTCATGTAAAAAAGCTGAGACCTTTTTTGGACCATGATCGGTGAGGACCTAAAATATTTAGAAGAGGTTAACAGGGATGATAGGATTTAACCTAAAGCTATAATGTTTTATAGAAAATATCCTGCTGTAAAAGGGAGAGGAAGAGAATACAAAGGTCAGGAAGAAATGATAATGGCGACGGCCACCATATTACATATTTACAGGACTGATGTCGATACTGTGTGATGTAGGTATTATTACCTGATAAAACTGGGGCTAAGAATTTGGTTCTTGCCCAATATTGTACCACTAGTGACACAACACAAAAATAAACTCGCAATCCTTTAATATGAAATCTCCATTGTTCTTTCTCATTCCTTAAATGTCTTCAATAAAAATCACAGCTGAAGGGCACCTGGGTGGCTCAGTCGCTTAAGCATCTGACTTTGGCTCAGGTCATGATCTCACGGTTCGTGGGTCAAGCCCCTCGTTGGGCTCTGTGCTGATAGCTCAGAGCCTGGAGCCTGCTTCGGATTCTGTGACTCCCTCTCTCTCTCTCTGCCCCTCCCCAACTTGTGCTCTGTCTTTCTCCCCCCAAAATAAAATAAACATTAAAAAAATTTTAAATGCCTCACATATATTTAATATATAATACTGAATAGTTATTTTTTTATTTAAACTTTTTTTAATGTTTATTTATTTTTGACAGAGAGAGAGAGAGAGAGAGACAGAGCATGAGCAGGGGAGGGGCAGAGAGAGAGGGAGACACAGAATCAGAAGCAGGCTCCAGGCTCTGAGCTGTCAGCACAGAGCCTGATGCGGAGCTTGAACTCACAGGCCACGAGATCATGACCTGAGCCAAAGTCAGGCGCTCAACCGACTGAGCCGCCCAGGCGCCCCTTGAATAGTTATTTAAAGATAGTTGCTATTAATATTAACATCCTCATCCCCGCTGTTACAGACTATGAATGGATTCTGTCCTTTCTCTAGACCAGTCTCAGCTTTTGCACAGCCCTCTGGACTCTGGGACTCATTGAGACAGCTTCCACTGAATAAATGAATCCCACATTCCAGTATTCTCTTCAGCTCTTATTTCACTTGGTTTCCAACCTGACATATTTGGTCAACTCAGCATATACGTTCTAGTAAACCTGAATTTTAACAGTGGGCCTTCCACTTTGGGGCTTCCCTTACTGTAGACACAGCGATCATACCCTAGAGCCTAATGCTCCAGTACAGTGAAATTTTGCCCTACCCCAAGCCAACCTGAGGATTCAGCCTGCATTAAGTCTTCAACCTGCATGCCTTGCCTTAGATTCTTCATTGCTAATCACTTTCCTTTTAAATTTCAATTCCATAAAGAACCTAGAATATTTCACCCTCTAGTAACATTTCCACTTTCTTGGACACATCACCTTGCCAGGCTTTTACAGGTGTCTGAAACTGAATCTTGAGAAAAACTCATCCCAAAAAAGCACAGGAAAGAAATAATATCCAGCCTTCTGTGTTGGTCTACCATTGGGCTTATGGTAAACATCAGACTCCTTCTAGAGTCAGTCCCAGAAAGGCCTGGACTTTGAAGTAAAGGAAGATACTCTTGAGACTTTTTCATGTTCTTTCCAAGGATGACTGCCAAAGAGTGTTGTAATTGAGCGCCCGATTATTTCCCCCTTTCTATGTTAGTTACATCAAGAGATTTGAGGATTAAATGCCTGAGAATAGCTCTTCTATTCTTTTTCTGAGCTTCTAGGCTAGTTTTCAGGTAGTGGTTACAAGTGGGGAATGAAATACGAACTACAGCTAAATTTACACGTTTTTTAAATTAACCAAATAAATTGCTTAGTGCTAACATTGTCAGATCTTTTGACAGCTGAATTAGGTCTTTACCAAGCTCA
This sequence comes from Panthera tigris, assembly GCF_018350195.1. Taxonomy (NCBI): domain Eukaryota; kingdom Metazoa; phylum Chordata; class Mammalia; order Carnivora; family Felidae; genus Panthera; species Panthera tigris. Next base: position 4,067,131 of record NC_056670.1, read on the forward strand.
TAGGAGTTCTAGAAGTAAGCAACAATGCACAGTTATTACTAATGAACTAGGATGGTATTAAGAACAATGTGCCATTGTTCAATTTACCAGGGCTTCTGATTACACACAATACCTCTACTTAGTAAATACTACCCTATAATGAGGTCCTAAAATAAAAACTACTTAGATCAAACCGGTTCATCAGAATGGTTGCCTTTCATGCCTGGGAAATCCATTATTTAAAAAAAAATTTTTTTAATGTTTATTTATTTTTGAGAGAGGGAGAGAGTGAGTGTGAGCGAGTGGAGGAGGGGCAGAGAGAGAGGGAGACACAGAATGCAAAGGCTCCAGGCTCTGAGCTGTCAGCACAGAGCCTGACGTGGGGCTCGAACCCACGGACCACAAGATCATGACCTGAGCTGAAGTCGGACCTTTAACTGACTGAGTCACCCAGGTGCCCCCAGAAATCCGTTATTTTGAAATGGCCTGGTGGAATATACTGATACAATTTTACTTTATGTATAAATTTTGACATAATTTCAAATTTCCACTGACACCACACCTCAAAATATAATGATCGCGCACCTAACAATTAGAAAGAAGTCTGGATGAGCACATTGTAAACTGTTTCCATCGGTACTGCCTCTTAAAACCAATTTGCTAGTGAGCAAAACTACGCTCTGTTCTTTGTTGAATGAGTCCTAAATTATTATAGTTTCAAACAATGGGAAGTATTCCAAGATGCGGTTGCTATGTGCACAGTTATTATTGCAACTTTACATGGATTCTGCCTCATTTATCTATGTTCAGTGAAAGAATATCTATATTCAGCACATGCAGGATGGTTCCTTCCTTGATTTCATGTCATTTATCCCTGTGTATTCTGCTACTCCATTGTCATTTACTGTCCTTACATAGCTAGAATTAACGGTGCACCTGGGCTTCATAACAGCAAGCATTTATAAGCGCAACTTACGTGCCAGGTGCTGTTCTAAGTGCTCTGTCCTATTAATCCCCACAACGACACTGGAAATAGGCAATATTATGATGCCCATCTTCCAAATGGGAAGGAGGAGGCACGGGAAGTTCTACTTCATGCATTCAGGACTGCGCACACCTACATGCCTTGGGCAAGATCCCTGCTTGTCTTCTGTGTTGGTCTCAGTCCCATCTCACCTGAAATGTTACAGATCACCTAGTGCTGAGGCCGGTCCCCAGCTGACGGCCAGCAAGGAAATGGGGAATTCAGTCCTACGGTCGCAAAGAAACTAGATTCTACCAACTACCTGAATGAGCGTTGAGTCTCTGCTGCGAGGGACCTTGAGTGTGAGACCCTGCCCACAGAACCCAGCACAGCTGCACCCAGACTCTGACCCACGGAAAATAGGGGTTGTTTCAAACCATCAAGTTTGGTAATGTGTTATGCAGCGATGGAAAACTAAGATGATTGGTCTTGAATTTTACAATCTATGTCAGGACAGTGTACCAAAGACTAAACCCTCATTTAGCCTAATTGAAAATTACTCATTTTCAATAGGTGGCAAGAAAATCCAAACGAATTATCCCCCCCCCCCAAGGGGCAAATTTCAAGAAGGAAAATCTGAGAGTAAATACTTTGGTTCTCCCAATAACAAAGGAGATGAATGAATTCAGTATTAATTATAACAAAAAAATGCACTCTCCTTCACAAACACAAAGTTTCATGGGGCGCCTAGGTGGCTCAGTCAGTTAACTTTCTGATTCCTGTTATCATCTCAGGTCGTGATCTCACAGTCACATCATGAGATCGAGCTCTGTGTCAGGCCCCCAGCTGGGTGTGGAGCCTGCTTGGGATTCTCTCTCTCTCGCTCTCGCTCTCTCTCTCTCTCTGCCCCTCCTCCACTTGCACACACACTCTCTCTCTCTCTCTCTCAAAACAAACAAACAAACAAACAAACAAACATTAAAGAAGAACAAGTTTCATGGAAATGGTTAGGAAAGTAATTTTTTATTAAGAACCCAATTCAAGTTTTTCAGCAATTATTCAACATTCGGCCTTTCAAAACACATGTTCCAAAAGGGGCATCTGAGCATTTGCATTTTCCCTTCTATATTGTACCTCTGTGGAACCCCAAGGTAGGAGAATCAATCTGGGTATGACTGTCAAAGAACATTCAGTGTGAATTTCACCCTCCCACTCTCTGAGATCTTGAACAGGCAATTAATCCTTGTGGAGCTCATTATCTTAATATGTAGAATGGATTTAACACATTAACATGTTGGAGTTCATGTGAAGCGATATATTATGTACTTAATGTAGCTCTCCACATGCAGAAGTAGGAAACTGATAATTAGCTACTATCATGAATTAATTAACATTAATAAGTTGTCAAACTGTCGTTTCCAATGTCGTCAATATTGGCAACAGTATTGGATGACTTAATTTACATAGGGCTGTTACAAAATGATGTCCAGACTTTTTGTATTTTGGATAGTGGAGAGTGAAACAGTTCAGTCTTGGTACTTAGGAGGGGAAAGTCACTTAAAATGGAAATAAGTAAAGGAGATATAAGACAATTAAAAATAATGCAAATAGAAATGAACTTGTAGAAGTTTACTTAGTCCTTATTCTTCCCCAGGACGGAGGCAACCCATGGCCACTCCAACCTTCCTTATGTCACCACATGGCCTTTCAGTAACAAATGTCTGTTATTTATCTGATTTGAAAGGATGGTTTCTTCACAGATACGTTACCTCAGAACTACAACTGCCAGATATAAAATTAATATGTCTAGTTATATTTAAACTTGAGATAAACAAAATTATTTTAGGATAAATATGCCCCATGCAGTGTTTGTGACATACTTATAGTTAAAAGTTACCCATCTTTTCTCTGAAATTCAGATTTCATCCTGTATTTTTATCTGCTAAATCTGGCAACCTTATTCAGAGCAAAAGTCATAATATTAAAACACTTATAAGCTTAACATCAAAGGAAATCTTTTACATCAATGTGAGGTAGGGAAAAAATTCATATACCTTAGAGGCCCCTTTTGATGGTCCTGTGATATGAAATATCATGAAGGTCCATAGTGGCTCTGACGAATCTGGCTGAACTTGAATTGATAGAGGGAATTACACACACAAAAAAAACACTTTAAAAACTATCTTCTGTGCAATTTCCAATAGTAATGAGCATCCTGGCCTCCAAAGAGGAGTGATTGTTCAGATGACAGAGGTGTAATTATTTCTTTCACTTATCATGATTGGCTTGCAAGAAATTTAGCTAGCTACAATGTAATACCCAATGATCCGTGACCTCTTCCCATTTTCCACAAAAATAGGTACCTGGAATAATTAATAAGTGCTAACTATTAATTTTCTAGAAAAATTTCCATTTATGTTATAGATATAAATCATTCCCAATGACCCACCATCCCCAACGCTGTCTAGTTAAATTTTTATGCATTAAAATTCACTTTTCAAAGGAAATCCCACTAACTCTATGGGCTCAGCCTCCATTCAGCTCTGAAGTGAACAGCAATTCCATCTTCTTTCTCTATCTTTTTTTTTTTAAAAAAACAGATACAGTGATCCTGAAAGCAACATGTGCCCTGTAACTTCTGGGATTCTGAGATAATGCAAATTGGAAGTGCCTTTCATCAGGGACAGACAGCCCCGGATGCATGGGAACACCATCATCACCATACTGATAAGTGTAGCTGTGGGACCCAGTGCTTTCTGTCCCCAGCGGAGGCCTAAGTGGCTGTCGATTTGCATTTCTCCCTAGTCCCCACACCAAATACTGAACATCAAGTTCAGGAAGGTTGACTCATGATCACAGACACATCAAGTTCTACGGCCAGGAGCTGATCTAACTGCCAGAGAGAGACCAGGAGATGACCAGTGCAGGATCGGGCAGGGAGACAGGCAAACTGTGCATAGCATTCTCCCCAGTGCTGTCGTCTCACCCGTCTCTGCTGTGTCAAAAGGTTCAAGTCAGGGAAGGTTTTGTTTCTAGTTTTTGCTGACAGCTCTTTTATCCATTATGTTTATTACTTAGGATATACCACCTGGGATCATAAAAAAGTATTCAAGGTGTATGAAGATAGTGACTGTAAATCTGTCAAATCACTTAGGGCCACAGTAGGCTCTCAGTTTCCCAGAAAGCATCAGCATGGCTGCGAACATGACAGGAATCTAAGAATATATATAATACCCATATTTAAAAACTATATACCTATATATAGATATAGATAAATAGATATATATTAATGACCCTATTTAAAAAAAGTCCATCCAAAATGGGACCATTTCACAGCCCGTAACCATGCCACCCTACTCTAAAGCTCCATCCTCTTCTACCGGTACTCTAATAGGCTCCTAACTACTCTTTCTGTTTCTACTCTTGTTCTCATCTATTTATTCTCTACATAGAGACCAGAGTGATCTTTAAAATATGACTCAGGTCATTTCGCTCTTTTGCTCAAAATATTCACATGGCGGGAGCCTGGGTGGCACAGTTGGTTAAGCATCCAACTCTTGGTTTTGGCTCAGGTCATGATCTCACGGTTTGTGAGTTCAAGCCCCACATCAGGCTCTGTGCTGACGGTGCACAGCCTGCTTGGGATTCTCTCTCTCCCTCTCTGCCCCTCCCCCACTTGTGCGCGTGCTCTCTCTCTCTCTCTCTCTCTCAAAATAAATTAACTTAAAAAAATACCCACATGGCTTCTGTCACACTCAGAATAGAATCCAAACTTCTCACCATGGACTCCTCCTTTCGGTACGGAGCCCTGATCTTGGTCCTCACTTCCTTCCAGATACATTCTATACTTCTCTGCCCTTATTCTCTCTGCTTTAAGAGAGCTGTCCTTCTACCCATTTCACAAAAATCCTAAGAACTCCTCCATTTCTAGGGCCTTTGTCCATACCAACTCATCCTTCTGGAACATGCCCCTCCCACACATTCTTGTGGTTTTCTGCTTTACTTTTTTCAAGTGTTTGTTCAACAGTTGCACAGCCATCCTTGCCTTCCCTGACCACCATCATCATGTGGTTCAAATCCTTACTCTGCTTTTTCCCTTTACGTTGCTACCTGAAAATATATTCTATATATTTTTCCTTAATTTGCTTATATTTCTCCCTAGAATGTAAGCCTACTAAGAGCAACAATTTAGCTTGGTTTACTTCTGTAACCCCAACAGCCAGAAGAATGTCTGGCACATTTTAGGCACTAAAAGAATAAAGAAATCCATTATCTGCATCTTTGATAAGTTTAAGGAAATTACGAGAAGCAGAAACTTAGAGATATGGTTCATTGGCCCAAATTATAAAGGCTGGTCCTTATTTATTAAATTTGCTTTTGTTTAGCATAACTGCATTTTTCTATTTCTTGTCCCTTCGTAGCAAAGCAGAGTTAACAATTTTCGCCAACTTCCAAGAAGCAAATGAAGAGCACAGAAACTGATTGTTCAACTGCAGAATTCACCAGTTTTGCTGACTTTTCTTTTTCTTATCACTTGGTTAATCATTCTTCTGATAACCATGTGTGTGCGCTGTGTATGTATGTGTATGTGCCTTTCCATCTCTCTCTCTCTCTCTGCTTCTCTCTCTCTCTCTTTCTCAATAATCCATCTGTCTAGCTATCTAAGTATCTATCATCATGTATATATCTATATTCTGAAGATTCACTGCTCATAATTTATAGCAATGTTATTTATATAAGATAATTTTATTTACTTTTATTCTTTCTCAAAAAATATTTCAAACATGCCCACTCATCTCTATTTATATTAGACATTTCCTAAGGGCTTATTCTTTGGCAAACTAATAAAGTTTAAGTGACAGATAGGAATCTGAGTTGGAATGTCTGTATCTTTTATCTCAATATCCAATTTTTCTTGAATTGTCAGCCACCAGCTGGAGCAAATTGTCTGAAATTAATATATCATCTGAAACCAAGGCAAAACTATTTATTTCCTTCATTTTTATGACACTTATTTTATCACCATTTTAACATAATGGAAATGGTTAGACATGCCTTTTACCTGAAATAACCTGGCATGCAGAGTCATACAAATCTGGATTAAAATCTCTGGTTGACTGGTAACTAGCTCTGTGAGCCCAGGCAGAGAAACTGTCTTTTTGTTGGTGGATAATTCAGCCTACCATTAATGGATTTTAATGGGGCTTAGGCATTTTAATAGATAATTAGTATACAATAATGATCTTTTCTTTTCAGTTATATTTTAAATAAAATTAAATATCCTTTCCAGGTCAATTTTCACAAATTGCTGAAGAATATCATTATAGAAGATAATGTCAGTGACCTACCATTAAGCTTTCAGAATTCAGTCTTCCCACGTATGTCAAACAACTTTTTGCTGCCGCTTTTTATGGACATTCTCTGCGTAGCTCTATTCTCTGGATAAGGGAACATGTTCTGGGTGGAGGTTGTGGGACGTTCACGCCTCTGGAAGCAGCCCTCAACCAGTGGCATATGGAGGCCAGATGCTTAATGGAGTTCTGGTCCTATTTCGACTCACGCTGAATGCAATAGGTCTGCAGCCCTGCCTTATGGTAATTTCCCTGGCCCCCAAGTGCATAATTTGGATGGATACACTTAGCAGCTGCCTAAGCCTAATAATGGTTCTATAATATGTGGAGGAAGAGGAAAGGTGGCAGCCAAGTTCAGTGGGCACCCTAATACTTCACACATCCTTGCAATTTAGAAGTGACACAGCATGGTAGGTGGAATATGACCCCTATATAATCATACGGATGCTGGGTCTCTTTATAGTAGTCATGTTTGCCACACACCAAGCTATCCCAAAATTTAGTGACTTGAAACAAACTATTTACTATTGCTCTACAGTCGACCGGATGTCTCCACTGGTCTGCATTGAGTTTGACCAAGCTCGCGCATCTGGGTGAACTGACTGGTTAGCTGGAAGTGTCTGGTCTAAGGTGGCCTAATTCACGCACCTGCTAGCTGGCCAACACACACTTTTCCTCCCACATAATCATTCCCTCTTTCTCAGTCCTCTTTGTTGTCTCTTCTCGATGCTTCCTTTCTCCTCCATTTTATCTCCTCCTTTCTTTTGTTGGTTCTTCTTTTCCTCTCAATTTGGAAATACGGCATTATTCTAGATGGGGTAAGGGGTCCTCTAGTCTTTCCTGTTTTTACTACCACGACAAGGAAAGACAGTCTTGTGTCTCTAAACAAAATCTATATTCTGACGTCTCTAAATTTAGACCCCTAGCCCTAACCATTCTGTTGGATTCCACACTCTCATAACCAGTTGGCTATTTCACATTTTTAGTTGGATGTTTTATAATTTTCTCGTGTTTCTCAAAGCTCTTATGAAGGCCAAAATTAAATTCTTGATAACTGTCTCACTATGCTGTGTCTCTTCATCTCTCTGTCTTACAAAACGGGACTGCACTCCAAAGTTGCTAGTGCTAACCATCTAAGAGTGAAACTTAATCACTCTTGACCTGACTCTCTTTTTGCCTCACTTTAGAAGATTAAAGCTTTTGTGGGGCTGGAGAGGGGTGGTAGGGGAATTTTAGGGATGATGACTAAGGGAGCAGATTTTCTTTTTGAAGCAATAGAAATGTTCTAAAATTGCTTGTGGTTATAGTTGCATAACTCTGTGAACACACTAGAAATTGCTGAATAGTACAGTTGTAAATAAGTAAACTGTATAGTATGTGAATCATATCTCAATAAAACTATTATGAAATAAAAATGAAAAAACAAAAAGATATCATTCCATTGTCTTCTGGATTACATCAGTTCTAATGACAACAACAACAACAAATCAGTTATTATTTTTATCTGTGTTTCTATAGGGAAGGTGGAAGGTTTCTTTTTCTTAAATGTTTATTTACTTTTGAGAGAGAGACAGAGCATGAGCAGGGAGAGGCACAGAGAGAGCAAGACACAGAATCTGAAGCAGACTCCAGGCTCTGAGCTGTCAGCACAGAGCCCAACGAGGGTTCACAAACCGTGAGATCATTGCGAGATTGCCAAGGCAATCTTGAAAAACCAAAACCTGGAGGCATCACAATTCCAGATTTCAAGTTATACTACAAAGCTGTAATAATCAAAACAGTATGTTACTGGCACAAAAACAGACACAGAGATCAATGGACCAGAATAGAAAGTCCAGCAATAAACCCACAATTGTATGGTTAATTAATCTTTGACAAAAGCAGCAAGAACATGTAATTGGAAAAGACTGTCTTTTCAACAAACAGTATTGGGAAAACTCGACAGCTACATGCAAACGAATGAAACTGGATCACTTTCTTAACACCGTACACAACAATAAGTTCAAAATGGATTAAGGACCTAAATGTGAGACCTGAAACCATAAAAATCCTAGAAGAGAACACAGGCAGTAATTTCTCTGACATCAGCTGTAGCAATTTTTTAAATTATTTTCTGCTTAAACAGTTTATTTAGAAGAGAATGAGAGAGATAGAGATAGCAGGGAAGGGGCAAAGAGAGAGAGGGAGAGAGAGATCCCAAGCAGGTTCCGAGCTGTCAGAGCAAAGCCCAACACGGGGCTCAATCCCATAAACCATGGGATCATGACCTGAGCCGAAATCTATAGAGTCAGACACTCAACTGACTGAGCCACCCAGGCACCCCTGTAGAAATTTTTTAAATTTTTAAAAATGTTTATTTACTTTTGAGAGAGAAAGAGACAGAGCATGAGCAGGGGAGGGACAGAGAGAGAGGGAGATACAGAATCCAAAGCAGGCTCCAGGCTCTGAGCTGTCAGCACAGAGCCCGACCCGGGGTTGGAACTCATGAACCGTGAGATCATGACCTGAACTATAAAGTCAAATGCTTAACTGACTGAGCCAGGCACCCCACCTGTAGCAACTTTTTTATAGAAATGTCCTTGAGGCATGGAAACAACAGCAAAAATAAACTACATCAAAATTAAAAAAAAATTCTACGTAACACAGGATACAATCAACAAAACTAAAAAACAACCTACTAAATAGAGGATATCTGCAAATGATATATTTGATAAATGTATTATCCAAAATATAAAAAAAAAAGAACTGATACAACTCAATACCAAAAAGAAACAAATAATCCAATTATGAAATGGGCTAGAGACATGAACAGAGATTTCTCCAAAGAAGATATACAGATGGCCAACAGACATGTGAAGAGATGCTCAGTAGCACTCATCATCAGAGAAATGCAAATCAAAACCACAACGTGATATCACCTGACACTTATCTGAATGTCTAAAATCAGGAACACAAGAAACAACAGATGTTGGGGAGGATGTGGGCAAAAAAGAACCCTCATGCACTGTTGGTAGGAATGCAAACTGGTCCAGTCACTGTGGAAAACAATATGGAGGTTCCTCAAAAAATGAAAAATAGAACTACCATATGATCCAATAATTTCACTACTGGGTTTTACCCCAAGAATATAAAAAAAACTAATTTGAAAATATATATGCATGCTTATGTTTACTGCATCATTACCTACAAAAGCCAAATTATGGAAGCAGCCCAAGTGTCCATCCAAAAATGAAGGGATAAAGAAGATGTGGTATATATACACATATTATTCAGCCATAAAAAAGAATGAAATCCTGGCATTTGAAACAACACAGAGCTAGAGGGTATAATGCTAAGTAAAATGTCAGTCAACGATGAATGCCACATGATTTCACTCATATGTGGTGGGATTTAAGAAACAAATGAACAACAACAAACACAGACAAACCAAAAAAGACTTTTTTTTAAATTTTTTTAATGTTTATTTATTTTTGAGAAAGAGACAGAGTGTGAGCAGGGAGGGGCAGAAAGAGAGGGAGACACAGAATCCTAAGCAGGCTCCAGGCTCTGAGCTGTCAGCACAAAGCCCGACATGGGGCTTGAACTCATGAACCAAGATCATGACCTGAGACGAACTCAACGCTTAACTGAGCCACCCAGATGCCCGCAAACAGACTCTTAACTATAGAGAACACACTGACGGTTACCAGAGGGGAGGTAGGTGGGGGGATGGGTGAAATAGATGATGGGGGCTAGAAAGCACACTTGTGATGAGCACTGAGGGATGTACAGAATTGTTGCATCACAATATCGTAGACTTCAAACAGAAAACACTGTCAACTACATCAGAACAACAAAAATAACTTTATCAGTCATTCTTTTCTATTTTTAGACTTTTTTTTTAAAAAGAGAAGTTTTAGGCCTACAACAAAATTGAGAGGGCAATTCAGTTTTCCCACACACCCACTGACCCCACACATGCATAGCCTCCTCCATTATCAACAGTACTCGCCGGATGGGACAATTTGTACCAAGGCTGAACGTACGTTGGCACATTCTAATCACCCAAATTCCAGAGTTCACCTTAAGGTTCCCTCTTGGGGTTGTACCTCCTATGGGTTTTGACAAATGTATAAAGGCAGACCCATCACTGTAATATCACACAGAGTATTTTCACAGTTCTAAACCATTAGGTCTTCAAATATTGATCCTACCCCATGCAGCTCTCTTCTCTTTCTTAAATTCCTTTCACACATGTATTTGACACTTTGATATTGTCTTGCAGCTCTTGGATGCTCTGTTCTGGCTTTTCTTCCCGTTTTGCTCTCTCACTCTTCTTTTTATTTTTCATTTCAGTTTGGAAAATTTATACTGCGCTATCTTCAAGTTTAATGCTTTTTTCCTCCTCTGTGTCAAGTCTACCGATTGACTCATCAAAGGCATGTCTCGCCATTTACTACGTTCTTCCAATTGATTTTTCCATTGATTTTTTATAGTGTCTGTTTTTCTGCTGGATATCATCACTTTAATCTTACATATATTCCTCCTTTTCTCTACGGATATAAGATATTAATTAGTGTTATTTTGAGCTTCCTACATGACAATTCCAACATCTTTGTCATTTCTATGTCTGGTTCTCTTGATTGATTGATGTTTTGAAATACTGTTGCTTTTCTTCTTTGCATGCTTCACACAACCTTTTTGAATATCCTGGTATACAGTACATATAGAGATATATCAATTTTTGCTCTTGAATATGGGCATATTTTTGCTTCTGCTAGAGCTATAGTGTGGAATGATACACCAATCTCGCAGAGTTGAGCTGAGTTTCAGTTTTGTTGTTGCTGTGGTTAACTCTCAGTGTACCACCAGCTTCAAATTTCTCTAACATACTTTGTACTTAACTTGGGGTCTGATTTGAAAGGAAGCTTGTCGCAGTGTCTGCTCAACCCCTAGCCTTAGGTCTTCCTCAGACAAGGGTGCTCTTCATGCTTTTGTCTCTCTCTCACAGTGGAGAGCTCTTACTTGATAAATGATTGGCACACATAAACATGGTGGGGGGGTGGCATCTTCTGGTCAGATTCAGCCTTTGTCTTAGGCAAACACTGTGCACCAGGGTCTCAGGCGGAGGGGCATTGTCTGTGAACCCGTCTGCCTCAGAAGGAGGTCTGGATTCAGCATGTATTTTAAGCTTCCAAGTGGTGGAATATTTTTTTTTTCAACTGTTCCTCTATCTCAACTGCAGTGAGGTTCATCAGTAACTTAACTTTTTAAAAGCTTATAGCCCTTTTGTAAGTAGTTTCAGGCTTTTATTATTTAGGACAGGAAGAACAGGTTGGTCCAAGAAGACCATGAGCCTTCCCCGTAGAGAACGGTGCTTCCCAAGCTCTTGTACCTGAGCCGAGGGACCCCATCTCAAGACTACCATCCGCTTCCAATCATCCGTGAGCGTACGTATGGCGGTATCTCTGGATGAGTATGTATGAAATCTCATTTGTGTACAGTCCCCAGGGATCCTGAATTCTTTTGCTAATCCAAACTCAGCCTTTAGCAGTTTGTTACCATGTTACCGGTTCTTCCCTGTGCTGGACGGGGCTTGTCCAGGTGAGCCAGTGTCTGCACATCTTCTCTCTCTGGAAACATCCATCCATTTCTACATTTCAGCTTAAGTGGTTGTCTGTGACATAAGCTCTCTTACAGGTTCAAGAAAAGCTGTGAATTTGCAGATTGTTGGCGTTTTTAAAAATTTTTTTGAATGTTTATTTTTGAGAGAGAGAGAGAGAGAGAGAGAGAGTGCAAGCTTGAGCGGGGGGTGGGGGGGCAGAGAAAGAGGGAGACATAGAATCTGAAGCAGGCTCCAGGCTCTGAGCTGCCAGCACAGAGCCCGATTCAGGGCTTGAACCCATGAGCCGTGAGACTGTGACCTGAGCTGAAGTCAGACTCTCAACCGACTGATCCATGCAGGCGCCCTCAGATTGTTGGCATTTATAAGTGTGATAGCTATGCTGTTTCAGCTTCTTACGCTGTAAGTAGAAGCCAGAAACCTCTAGATCATCATTTTTAACAAGTACCATCAAGTGTTTCTCATGCACACCAAAGGTAGATAGCAATGAGCTTAGAGTCACTGCCTTCCCAAATAATGCATATGCCTCAAATACAAGAGGTCCTCTTGTTAATGCTGATGCCATGGGGAAAATATCTTGCACATAGACTACTAGATGTTAAACAGCAAATACATCCCTGACCATAGGAGACATGTACTATTATTTTTGCAATTTTGCCTCAATACAATGGGCACAGAAAGATGAAATAATGTGTCTGACAGAATGTAGTTTGGAGGTGATTTAAAAAATGACTAATGAATATGATCAAACATCTCTTCGTGGTCACAGGTATATTACCTGCCCTAAAGACTTCTTAAAGTGATAAAACAAACATCTCTGAATCCTCTGCTCAGGGTCTTATGAGGCTAACCACCTCATTTGGAGGCTGTACTGGGGAAGGATACATTTCTAAGCTCCCTTCGATTGTTGGCAGAACTCATTTCACAGCAGCTGTGGAATTCACAGCAGCTCGCTTCTCAGAGGCAGCCATGGAGGGAGAGAATCTCTCTGCTTTTTGTGTCATCCCTTCGGATGTCAGAATGCTCCTTAATCAGGGCTCACACTGATCAGTCCCACCTAGGACATTTCCTTCTTGATTCACTCAAGGTCAAATGACCAGGGAGCTTAAATACATCTGCAGATCCCTTCATCTTTGCCATTGTCCATTGTTTAGAAACAAGTCACAAGTTAGAAACAAGCCCACACTCAAGATGAGGGAATTCCCAGGAAGCAGGAATCTTGGGGGCTGTTCTAGAATTCTGTCTACTACATAGTCACATTCTTTTTTTAAACTGTTCAAATCATTGATATACATCAAATCATTGATGTATATATATATATATATATATATATATATACATATATATATATATATATATATATATATATATATATATCCATCCCAACCTAAAATGAAGGAACTTAATTGGATAAAGTAATAGTTATCATGTTAATCTCTATCAATGCAAATAATGATAATCATATAAATAATAGGTCATTTTAGAATTAGCAATGATAACTATTTTTACTGACCAATTTAAACCAATATGAATCAAATTGTATTTCATTCATTTGTAAAAAACTAACTTTAAACTATTATTGACATTTAAAAATATAAGATAAATTTGGCTTGATTTGTCTAAGATATTTATAAGCTAAAGGTTATTTGATTTGTTACAGTGATGATTATATTATTTATTTGTATGTGGCCCTCGTGTTTCACTCATACTTTTAGGTTATTGGTTCATGAATTTCAAGTGGATTTTGAAGAATGATTCCATGAAGGCAAACAGTGTTCAGAATCTATTTAAAAACATTCAGGGGCGCCTGGGAGCTCCATCAATGGAGCGTGTGACTCTTGATATTGGGGTTGTCTGTTTGAGCCCCACGTTGGGCATGGAGATTACTTAAAAATAAAATTTTTAACAAAATAGGGTCGCCTGGGTTGCTCAGTCGGTTAAGCATCCGACTTCGGCTCAGGTCATGATCTCGCGGTCTGTGGGTTCGAGCCCCACGTCAGGCTCTGGGCTGACAGCTCAGAGCCTGGAGCCTGCTTCGGATTCTGTGTCTCCCTCTCTCTCTGACCCTCCCCCATTCATGCTCTCTCTCTGTCTCAAAAATAAATAAACATTTAAAAAAAATTTAAAAAGAAAATAAACAAAAAACATTCAAATGCTCACAAAAGGCATAGGAAAATGAACATGATTTCAACTAGTGTTACTTGATCTACATACTAGTCAGAAGAATCATCATTTAGGAAGTTACCAGCGCTCCAATACAGTGTGAGAGAAGTTGCACAGCACCTGTGTTTTGCTTATTAAATAGACACAATATGGTAGAAGGTGGACAGATGTAATCACTTGCGAGGTTAGATGAGTAGAAAAGTTTAACAGTCAGAGTATAGAGCACACAAGTAGAAACCAGAGATAAAAGCATCTGGAAGGTTCACTGCAAGGATGGAAAATTTTATGTAGGTTTCCTGCCACATGTACATGATCCTGTGAGAATGAAGTGTAGAATGACAAGTAGTGAAAATTTTGTTTTAGTTTTCTTCAAGGTTGTCTTTGCTTCACTTAGCCCTGGATGGCCAGTCACCTGCATGAAGAAAATACTACGTACGTTTCAGCAGACTTCAGTTTAAGAGCCAACAAAGACAGAATCACAACCTTCCTCCCAAATCCCTGACATTGTCTTGCTAAGACACGCACTCATAAAGAAAATGGCTTTGAATTCCAAAATCGTAAACGGGAGAGCTGCTCCTGGAACCAAGCTTCAAACTCAGGATTTCAATTAATCTCATCAGAAGTGAACAGGAAGACAAAATAAAAACTAGCGATCGGCCCTGTGACAGGGTTCAAATGCTTCCAGGTGTTTTCGTAAGTGAAATGGGATGTTTCTTTCTAAAAAAATAAATATGACCTAAAATAAAAGAAATTAAATTGTAAAGGCAGCAAAGACCACCTAATGTTAGAATATAGGTGAGTGAATATTATTCATTTGCTATTCTCAGAACTAGTTTTGAAGTCTAAAAACCGGGATCAAATAGTTTTATCTAACTTTACAAATGTGATGATTAATTATCCATAACAATAACATGTCTTCCAGAAGACAGCAGCATTAGTACGAAGATTTTAAAACAAGAGAGAGCCCTTGTTAATTTGGAACTGGTTATTTACGGATCTTTAAAAGTGTAAAATAAGAGCCAAGAATCTATTTTAATTCAGACACTTTTTGCAACACTTATCTAGGGAAACATATAAATTTATGATATAATAATGATATTAACATAATGCTATGATACGTATGATATAATAATGATCTAATAATATTCACATAATGATCTAATTATACAGAAAAATCAGTGTATGTTTGCTATTGTAACCTTGGTGTCCCTCCTTCTCTACCCACTCTTTCTCAGACCAGAGCCTCAACCACCACAACCACAAGAGTTGAATTTTGTTAGTGAATCAGTACCAAGAAATTCCTAAGTTGGGGGGTGATGTAAGGAGTGGGGATAGAAGAGCAAATGTGCTTGCACATTATTAAAGGTCAGTTTTTGAGCAAATTAAAAGACTGCTTCAGATGTCTCAACCCAAGAATTAAGGAAATCTGGTGTTTTTGCCACAGGTGATACAAGTACCTACAAATAAAGATTCTCTCCATTTTAAGTTCCTGCATCCTCTGAATATTGTTCAACTTGATTAAATACAAATACAGAAACTGTAAAGTACTGTTTAAGAAAAAACAACCCACCTACTTTTGCTGATTGATACGTGTAAGAATATCATTAATTATCGATACAAGTATTATGAGAGATGAAGAGTTTTTAATATCTTACTTTCAAGTTTTAGTCTCCTAAACCCTGAGAAGAATGTTCCATGGGCACAGTTAGTGATTCTGCACTGCCGAAAACGCTTCCCAACTTCTGTCTTCAAAAAGTCAATTCACAAGCCTCTGGTGGCTAGTATATTACGAAGAAGGCAGGGCTGTGGGCACGGATGATGGTGGTCATGGTTTCCAGTCGGATGCAGATTGTTTGAATGGCAACTGTCACCATCCGGGAATGCTAATGGCACTGAAACTCCTGATAGATCATTTAAGAGGGTATAATATGAAGCCTTTTATAATTACCATCATTGTATACTTCTTATTTTTAAGAGCATTTGGAATGGCATCAGAATGGAAGCTTTATTTCAGAATGTTGCCTTAATATAATGTCTAATTGCCTAAATGGATTTCAGCTTTTTAGTTGCTGTCATTATTGTAAATTCCAATAATGAGCACTGATTAGTTAGGGAGATGTGTTTACCTCAGGAGAATGGAAGCATTTTTGTCCCGATTTCTTTTTTTCTTTTTTTTTTTTTTTCTTTTTGGGACAGAGAGAGACAGAGCATGAATGGGGGAGGGGCAGAGAGAGAGGGAGACACAGAATCAGAAACAGGCTCCAGGCTCCGAGCCATCAGCCCAGAGCCTGACGCGGGGCTCGAACTCACGGACCGCGAGATCGTGACCTGGCTGAAGTCGGACGCTTAACCGACTGCGCCACCCAGGCGCCCCTTGTCCCGATTTCTAAGTGAGCTCTGCCAAGAATTCATAAACACACTCACCGGTGATGTGACTGTTCTGATACTTTCAGTAGAGAAATGGGCCTGAAGTCTGCTGACACAGTAAGAAGGAATCCTAAGGCCCTATCATTTCTATCACTGCATGTCGATTGGCCTTTACGGCTCCTACAATAAGGCCGGCTCCCCCAACCAGCAGGACAAAAACGCAAATTTCTTGTACAAGCTCTATTCCCCAATCTTCACTGACCATACCCCTTCTGCCTCATGAGAAAGTGTTTGTCCTTGGTGCCATCAAAGCTTTCTATTCCTCAGACCTTCAAAATAACAGCAATTTCCATCCATATTTGTAATATTTACAACCTAATGTTTAAGTCATTAATCCGTATTTGCCTTCCCTACCTCTGAATATAAACTCAGCAAAGGCAGGTATATTGTCTGGTTCACTTTTCGTTTTTCACCCTCAGCATACATTATCATGCCTTGGCATATAACAGGCGTTCAATAAATGTTTGCTGAAATGCAATATGGCAAATCCAGTTCACAATTGAGCCCTAATGACACCTGTTCCGAGAAGTCTTCCCTAACAATGGAATCCAAGTGCGTGTCTTGTAGCGCTCATACTTCCTTCCCTCACAGGTCTCAGCCCTCACTGTACCATCTACCCGTTCATCCTCCGCTCCTCGCTTCGAGGCCTGGGACTCGCACTTTGCACCTGCTGGGTGTAACAGCAGACATTTGCGTGATGTTTGTTGAGTATTAATTAGGCTATTATTTTGGAGAAAAGATATAACTATTGTTAAAGTTATTGGAAGACTTCTCTTTCCATCTCTCCCCATCAACGAACATAAGAGCTAACTTTAATCCGCGGCCCTAGTAGTACAACAGAATACAACTACGAGGGAGTTAAGGAACTCTGTACAGTTAGTTCCCTTAATACTAGAGTGGTCTTCACTCTGGTGAGTGACGGGTATGGCTGCAGTGCAGTTTGAGCTGGTGTTTATGGTTATCAAGTGGAGCCAAGAGCCTGTTCAGCGGGGCTAGATAATGGTAATGATATGGGAGAAGGATACTCAAGAACAGAATGACCAGGGTCCTGGTGGACAGCTTAGGGAAGAGGTATACAACCTATAAACCACAGCTGCTGATAGAAACATACTGTGAGCCCCATATGTATTATAAATTTTTATTACCACATTTTTAAAAATTAAGAATAAAGAAAATTTACTTTAATACTATATTTTCTATACCCCAACATTTCCAAAATATTGTAACTTTAATACATATGCAACATAAAACACCAATAATGAGATATGTTACATTCTTTTTCCATATTTAAAAAAAAATCTGGTGTGTATTTTACACTAACTGCCTATTTCAATTCAAACACTAAATTTCCTTGGTAAATATTTGATGTGCATTCAGATTTCATAACATTTACATTTCAGAACTAGATTCGCACACCCGAGTTATGCTAAGTGTACAAAGTAAATTTAAAAGTTTTCCAATGATTGAATTGTGTATCCACTTTGCATTTAATTAAAATTAATTAAAATTAAATAAAATTAAATATTGCTTCTCAGTTGCACTCACCACATTCCTAGTGCTCAACAGCCACAGGTAGCAAGTATCTACCAGAGCGGACAGTGGGCATCTAAACCACAGGAACCGGCTGCCTCAGGCAATGCGTATTCTGGACCTAGAGAAGGGACTTAAAAAATACATGGAGGCCGAGTGGACACACCACCTCGGTTTTCTTCATATTCATACCCGTCCCAGTGTTTAAGTTTCTGCAATTAATTGTTTTACTTTTAGACTATAGATGTGATGCTTTGTTTAAAGTTTATTTATTTTGGAAGAGACAGGGGGAGCAGAGCGGGAGAGGGACAGAGAGAGAGAGGGACCGTCCTAAGCAGGCTCCACACTATCGGCGCAGAGCCCAACGCAGGACTTGAGCCCACAAACCATAGATCATGACCTGAGCCCAAATCAAGAGTCGGCATTTAACCGACTGAGCCACCCAGGAGCCCCTAGATGTGATGCTTCTTAGCCCAGTGTCACCCTATCCTAGAAATTGATGACAAAAGAAATGCTTCTGGCCATTTGGCTCTAATTTAAAACAAAAACATGTTTGACAATAGAACACGCAAAGAACATTTACTGAGGGTTTAAAAAAAATTTTTTTTTAATGTTTATTTATTTTGAGAGAGACACAGAGACAGAGTGTGAGTGCGGGACAGAAGCTGAAGCAAGCTCCAGGCTCTGAGCTGTCAGCACCGAGCCTGACATGGGACTCGAACTCCCAAATAAAGCTTTTTTCTTTCTTTTTTTTTCTTTTTTTTTTTTTTAAGCGTGAAGATACTGGTGTAGGTTCTGTTCTAAATACAAAGACCAGGAAAGCCGATGGGTGACAACAGAATCTGTGCCCTAACTGGAGCTGGACTAGTCCCCTCCACACGGTTAAACCGTGCTCTGTGCTGTAATATCTCGGATGAGTGTCTTACCTTTCGAACCTAATTGGAGACTGCAGTAACCATCAAATTGCTTTTCTCTTACTCTTCCCTTATGTTTCAAAAATGAATCTGGGACAGGATTAAAACCTCATCAATATCCACTTCCATGCTCCCAAGAGTTATTTATTTAATGTATCTTAACAGTGAAATAGGAAAAAAAAAAAAAAAAAAAAAAAAAAAGCAGAAATTACCCCAACCTTCAGTTAAACAGACCAGTTCAAATTATGAATATTTCATAGGCTATTTGGCTGGGACAATCCTGGAAACATGTAAGTTATGGAAATACTTATCCCCGAAGATAAAAATCTTTCCCCTAAACATACAACCAAAGTGAAAATTACTGTCATATTGCTATTTGGAAAGAATGAATATTGAATGCCTGCAATTATAACTTCTTTTGTAAGGAAATTTGGGATGCTTACTTTTTGATAATGGATTTTGGTGATTGTCCCACCCAAAGTACTGCAAAAAAAATCCATAATTTGAATAAATGAGGCAATTATTTTAAATATATTCATCAATTTTTGCTTAAACTATTTGCCACTTAAATGTTTCACTCCTTCCTGTGAGTGCCCACAGCACTTTTCATCAAAACAAGTTTTCCAATGAACATATGCCATGTTTTCTTTCTTTGTAATTTTCTATATGTAAGAATCTCATTTTTCAAATAATACTACCTTCTGAAAGTATAGTCCACGACATTTTCTTCTTTTTCTTGCTCCATATCAAATCATTTTCAGGCACATAATAATTCACCAGATTTACATAATTATTGACTCATTTTCTTGAATTTTCTCTATGGAGGAGGTGATAAAGAATATTTTCCCTGAGTTGTTTATGTGTAAGTAAATTTACATTTAATAATTTCACCTGGAGAATTTTGAGTGAAGACGGCATTTGAAATACATTCCGTCTCTGTGTCCCTAAAGATCTCTATCACAAGCCATGGTTTTTTCTAATTATGTCAACAGTCACATGGTAAAGTTAAAACATTTTTTAAACATTGCAGTAAATTTAATAAAGAATCTTGACAGCAAATGTAGCACGTTGATTTGTATAAACCCAGTACTCAAATATCTATGTTGTCAGTGTTTGAAGAGCTAAACGTGTCAGGTGGATATATTAATTAATTAAATTAATGTTTTCCACTCAAGATACCCATGTCCCCAGAGCCCATGAGATCTGAAAGGGGTCATTTAATGAGTAGGCAGAGAATGGAAATGAAACTCTTCTATTTAACTTCACACGCTTTGTGTTCTGTGTCTGCACATGTTTGTCTCAAGTGTGAGATCTAAATAATATAAAACAAAAAATTATATAAATTCTGCAAGATGGCAGATATGCATAAACTCTTTTCAGAAGGGATTTAAGAAGAAGATAGCAAGTTATGAAAACAGCTAGAATTTCATTTTCAAAGTTTAAGAAACTTTCTATAATATATCAGGGTTGATAATTCTCTAAACTTTTAGAGTCACTCACCCTTTTACTGTGAGGGGGATGAGTTTATAAAGAGCAATCAATACAACGTCTAGTCTTACATGAGTATGACCTGGTAGCCCTGGGAGGGAAACTTTTTTTAAGGACCTACGGAAAGATTTACCCAATCCATCAGTCCTGCGAGGGCATTAAGCAAATTTAGCAATGTGAGTATAAACAGCAAAAGACACAGTCCTTACGCTTGTCACAACTAGAGGGAAACATGCGTAAAACTAAATATATTCTCCTCAAATTTTTATTTTAACCCCCTTTTCTTCTTTCCATTTCCATTTGGCAAATTGTATTTACCTATCTCCAATTTCACCAATTATTTCACCAATGTTGAAATGAATAATGAGCCATTTGAAGCTGTCTACCTCTCTCACTGTGTCGCTTCTGGCATTTTCCATTTGCTTATTTCTTATAATCCTCTTTCTGCTAAAACTGTCAGTCTGATCTTACATGCTGTCCACATTTCCATTACTACTTTCGACATACTAATCACAGTACTTGTAAATTCTCTGTTAGTTCTAACAACTGTGTTATATTTGTGTCTGTTTCTGATGACTGCCTTTTCTCTTGGGATTGTGCTGTTTCTTGTATTTTTATATGTCTTAATTTGTTACTGGATGTGAGCCATCTTATGTGAAGACTGAGATAAATTGTTTTTATGACTGCAAACAGGCTCACTGTTCCTTCTGCGGGCCCCTCAGTGTAGGAGGTACAGGATTTGAAGTTTTGTCTTGCTGTGGTTACCTTCGGTACGTTCAAATTTATCTAGCGTTCTCTTGTGTTGGGGTGGGATTCAGTCAACTAGAGTTTCTTGGTTTTTGTTTTCCTGATGATGACTCCATACTCAGCCTCTCTGTCACTGTGATTTCTCTGTGCCTTCTGTAGGGGCCCAATGCATGCATACTCTTGGTTGCTTTTTACCCTGGTGAGCGGGGTTATGGTTGAAGCATGGACTCTGTTATTTTTATGAGCCCTCCGTCTTCAACAGGCACCATGGCCCTGAACCTCAAGTGAAAGCGTTTTGATGGCTATGCATAATTTGGAGCAAAGTAATACTTATTATCTCATTTTTTGCTCTTATCTATACTTGACAAATTAATCCCAAACCAACATGAAACAGCTACAGTACAGTCCTTCAGATGTGGAAAGAGAGAATCAAAGGCGACTGAGATGGATTATGGGAAGAAAAACTGAAAGAAAAACTAGCATTAAGATTAGGACAGTTTTCTATGCATTTTTTAAACGGCATGAATTATATAGGAAACAGAAACTGTATTCAACTGGTGACAGACAGGCCTCAGCTCGAGTCCCATTTCTCACCTCCGTGCTGAGTAAAATAGGAAACGTACTGGTGGTTCAGCACTGCTGTCCCCATGAGCAGTTGTGATCAGACTAGAAGCAGTGGCCCCATATATTCTTATTTCCCCATCTTTCACAGCCGGCAGCATTCGAGAACTAAAATAGCAGAAAATGGGCGGTAAAAATAACAACTGATATGGATGATGGCAACTGAATTTACGCTTGTAGAAATTGTAGCCAACTCTGGCCAGGTAGTTAAAAAGTGTGTGTGTGTCCACATGAATATGTTTACAAATTTATTTTTATGTTTATTTATTGTTGAGGGAGACAGAGAGAGCACAAGCAGGGGAGGGACAGAGAGAGAGGGAGAGAAAGAATTCAAAGCAGGCCCCAGGCTCTGAGCTATCAGCACAGAGCCCGGCGCGGGGCTCGAACTCACAAACCGCGAGATCATGACCTGTGCCGAAGTCGGACGCTCAGTCAGTTGAGTGAGCCACCCAGGTGCCCCATGTTTACAAATTTTCTAGGAAAGAGACTCAGCTGTGAGAAACACATCTGGCAGCAGAGATCCCTGTTCAGTTCCAAGGAAATTTCTTTAGGTAGCAACGCATCCCATTGGAAGGTTCTCCTTTAGAATCAGGGATCCATTGGCAGTGACTGTAGGCAGCTACCCCTCTACTGTGTGACTCTCCCAGATGTTGAGCAACATCCATGTCTGTTTTGGGAACAAGGACTCCCAAGGGTGCTCCTTCTCTGCAAGGGACTGACCCACATCCCTCTTTCAGGTATATTGAGAGAGAGAAGTAGCAGTATATCAACTCATGGGGAATGCTGGAGCACGTAATTTTAAGCTACACAATCATTTTGTCAAATATACGTCTTGTCCAGCGTCAAGGAAGCTAGGAGCTAAAGTGAAGGCCAAGTGGGATCAGTGGACCGGGAGAGAAGGGGAGCTTGCCCGGGTGCGTTTCCTAAGGTGCCGCAGCCTGGTCCGCTATCACTGCCAGGAGCGTGGTCCCCTGTCACTGCCTCTGCGTCCCCTCCTGGGGATCTGCCTTTTTATGGAGGCTCACGTAAAAGTAGGCTTTGCTGATTACAATGACTCTGAGGATAATTGCTCATCTTCCCTTTACATTCTGGGTTCGTCCCAGAATACGGATGTGTAACAACAGGAAAAAACTAAGTTTTTGTAAATGCCTAAATAAATAAATAAATAAATAAATAAATAAATAAATAAATAAATGTCACACTTGACCTTCAGGAATTGATGCTCTTACTGGTTTCTCACATTTGCAGTCTGCTTACCTCTTGATTTCTGGACATGAATTCAGACGTAGCCCTATTTCCCGAGGGCTTCCCCCATCGTAGTCCCATGGCATGCCCAGACTCCAGGCTTTCCTATCCAGGGGTCCCCCTCTTTCCCAAAAGTTCATGTTACACCACCTTGCCTTGGTGAAAGACTTACATTAGTGCCTGTTTTCACTAACTGCGACACAGCCGAAGATCTTTGCTTTTAGGAAAAAAGGCGAAAAAATAGCATCCAGTGTTTGTTTTGCAGGGAGCCCTCCTAGAGGCAGTGACACCCTGGGCAGCGAGGGTGGCCCCCCAGCTCCTACCCAGGAACCACACGGGGCATCACAGCAGCCGGTCACCAGAGCTCTGCACGCTTTTCCTCGATTTATTGTGTGGATCCGTTAGCAAGATGTGCCTTACGGTACCAGTAAAGCCTGAGAGAGTTATTGTTTAGGTTCTGGGAACACTCAAAATTGTTTCCATATACATTAATAGCAATTATGTCTTCACTCATGCCACTTCAGCTCATAAAAGCTTACACAGGAACGCCCTACTTTCAGAGAGCGGGGGAAACTTGTGTATTACTTCATTCACGGCTGGCTTACTAACAGAATGCCTGTTTCTGATCACTGTACGTTATGAAATGCAACAATACTTTTACTTCGTTAAACCAGAGTGCACCGGCTATACTTTGGTGCTCCGCCGGGATACAGGCTGAGGCTGGGCTCATCCTCGCGAACACCTGCTGGCCTGGCTCTCCAGGCCCCTGCCTTGTCCCTGGGCTCTGCAGGTGTCTCCCAGGGGCACTCACAGTAAGTCACCTGTGTATGTACTTCCGTCTCAAGCTCATCACCTAGTTCCCTGCCTCGATCTGTCACTGTGGACAGCCTGCAGATGACAATTAGCACTCATGTTTTTCTCCTCAAATATGGTCTTTCTGACTTGCTAATTGAGACCCCAAGGGGTGGTAGCTGCCCATTAATGGCCCCAGGAGTAACAGGGAGGTTTGAGCATGTCAGGTCTGACAACAGCATCGTGACCGCACCCCAGCTTACTGGCATTAGACGTAGCCCCTGATCATGGGAAACTTTCTTATTTAGAAGATTTTAAGATATAAAAATATGGGGTCTCTGGGTGGCTCACTGGTTAAGTGTCTGACTCTTGGTCTCAGCTCAGGTCACCATCCTATGGTTTGTGAGTTCGAGCCCCACAAGGGGCTCATGCACTGACAGTGTGGAGCCTGCTTGGGATTCTCTCTCTCACCTTCTCTCTGCCCCTCCCCCCTCTTTCTCTCTCAAAAGAAATAAACAAAAACTTTAAAAAATAAAAATAAAATGTAAAAATATGTACATCTCGGAATGGAAGAAATAGGATACTTAACTTTGTATGACTCAGTTTCCTTATCTGTAATCTGGGGACAATGATAGCTCCTAGCTCATCTAATTGTTGGAAAGGTATTAATAACATGTGTAGAGCAAAACAGTGTGTGGAACAAGAGGAACCCTGAATCAA
The DNA here is from genome assembly GCF_018350195.1 of Panthera tigris. Taxonomy (NCBI): domain Eukaryota; kingdom Metazoa; phylum Chordata; class Mammalia; order Carnivora; family Felidae; genus Panthera; species Panthera tigris. The sequence goes on from NC_056670.1 coordinate 4,091,674, forward strand.
TACAGGTGCTTTACTTGTAGTACACAAATTATTACATGAAAATTTACTGAAGAAGTCTGGTTTAACATTTCTTACCCAGGGTAGAATAAAATGATTTTCTTTAAATTTTCCCAAAATTCAAACATATTTGCACCCACTTCCCTACTATCTTCTCTTATTCTACTGCCAGTTGTGATGGAATCATTTTAAATGAAGTAACATTGGTTGAGGTCCTAGTCTTGGGGAAAGAAGGAATCAGGCAGTAGTTACATCTGATACACACATTTTATCCCCTTGCTTCCTGGATTAGAAATGTCAGTGTTTTCAACAGGATTCAGATTCTCATTAGAATTTGGAAGCACTGCCCTCCTTGGTTACTCCAACGACCATCCAGAGGAGAGGGCAGGTGCCCAAATGGGAGCCTTTTTTGGAAAACCTAAGAACCTTCCTTCTCCCTAAGGCACAATTTCTCAGACTCATATTCCTCGTCTTCCTTATCTTAGGTCCCACCAGTATTCCTATTTAAAATTAGCATGCAAATTGCACTACTAGGTATTTACCCAAAGGATACAAAAATACCGATTCAAAGGGGCACATGCACCCTGATGTTTACGGCAGCACCATCAACAATAGCCAAAGTATGGAAAGAGCCTAAATGTCCATCAACTGATGAATAGACAAAGAGGTGGCTATATAGACAATGGAATATCACTCAGTCATCAGAAAGAAGGAAATCTTGCCATTTCCAACAGTGTGGATGCAGCTAGAGAGTATAAGGCTAAGCAAAGTAAGTCAGTCAGAGAAAGACAAACACCATATGATTTCACTTATATGTGGAATGTAAGAAACAAAACAAACGGTGGGGCAGGGCGGGAAGAGAGGCAAACCAGTCGCCTCTTAACTAAGTTAACCAGTTATTCTTAACTATAAAGAACAAACTGACAGTTTGGCTACCAGAGGAGAGGAGGGTGCGGGGATGGGAGAAACAGGTGAATCACTAAATTCTATACCTGAAACTAACATTCACTGTATGCTAACTAACTGGAATCTAAACAAAAACTTGAAGAAAAAAAAAGGAAAACAAAAAGAAATAAAATTAACATCAACAGCCTTCACACATACAGCAATAACTAATTAAAATATATAATATTAGAGAAACCCCTATTTAAAATTGCAACAAAGAAGATTAAATACTTAAGAATAAACCTAAGAATTGTTTAAAACTTATGTAAGGAATAACTAAAACCCTCATCAGAGGTACAAAAGTAGATTCAAACAAATGGAATGATGTCTGTTATTCTTCGACAGGATCACACATTGTGAAGATGTCAGTTCTCTTTAATTTTTGTGTTTCATGCTTACTTGTCTGTAAAAATACAAATAAGCCTTTTTTTTTGTTAAAACGTTTATCTTAAAGTTCATATGGAAAGAAAGCATGTGAAAACAGCCATGAAAATACTAAAAATAAATAAATAAACAGGGGTGCCTGGGTGGCTCATTTGGTTAAGTGTCCAACTTCGGCTCAGGTCATGATCTCACCATTGGTGGATCCGTGTCAGGCTCTGTGCTGACAGCTCAGAGCCTGGAGCCTGCTTCGGGTTCTGTGTCTCCCTCTCTCTCTGCCCTTCCCCCCCTCGTGTTGGCTCCCTCTCTCTTTCTCTCTCTCAAAAATGAAATAAAAACATTAAATTTTTTTAGATAAATAAACAAGCAAACAAAAAAACAGAAGAGATGACCATCTCTACCTGAAATTAAAGCATGCTATGAAGACCTTTGTGAGTAAAACACTGTGTTGCTGCAGTAAAACAGAAAACAGACCAGTGGAATTGAATAGCAAGTCCAGAAACTGGCTGAAAATACTACATGGGATAAAAGTGGTATTTCAAACGACTGGGGCAAAGATGGAGTTTTTAAATAAACAGACAAATGGTGCTGAAACATCCAGGCAGCTGTTTAGAAAAAGGTAAGATTAGATGCAGACCAGATATAATGCACACGGTTTAATGCCAAATTAGTTAGAGACCTACATGTTAACACGAATTGTGTAGGTATCAGAGAAAAGATATGGACAGATTTCTCATTAACATAAAGAGGAGGTTTTCTGGATGATCACTTATCCAAAGTCAGTGGAAGAAATGACTGATACATTTGACTCCTTAAAACAAACAAACAAACAAAAAACACAAAAAACGCCGGGCAAACTCTCCAGAAAGTCAAAGACAAGTTACATTTTGGGAGAGGATATTTGCCAGGCACACCACAGAGAAAAGGCTAACATCCTTCATATACAAAAGACTCTTAAAATGGAAGGACAAAGTACCCAAAACCCAGCGGTAAAATGTGGAAAAGACTTCAACAAACTTTTCCAAACAATGCATATGTACAACCTTCAAAGTAAAATGTTTAAATTTGTTCATAATTTATTGACACCATTAAGGTGAGGCTGAGATGCAGCTTTTCACCCACCACGTTGACACAGATTAAAAAGAGCGACGGCACATTCCGTTACGGAGCCTGTGGGGAAAGGGGCGATTTCGTACCGCCGATAGGAAATACAAGATTTCTGGAGAGGTGTAGCCATCACGTAACAAAACATACGAACTTCACTTCTGACCTAGAAATCACACTTTTCGGTCTCTCCTCTGAAAACGGACCCCACGAAACACTGAATACATATGTATAAGGTTATTTATTGCATTCCCGCTTGTAACTGAAAAATACTGGAAACCAGCTAAATGCTCAGACGTAAGAGAATAGTAGCATCATGTGTGGTACATTCACGCCAGGGGATACTATGCAGTCATGATCAAAACATGGGAAAAGCACGGTCAGCGTGAGGCCGGCCCCCCAATTCCTGAGTGTCACAACATGAAGGCAGGTGACAGGCCCAGTGCCAGGCAGCAGGGACCCTGAGGTGCTGTGTGCCACTTGTGGCCAACTATAAGTTAGAGTCCCGCAGTCCTACTAGGAAGCTGTACCCTGGGAGGGCAGTGAGTTGCTGAGACCTGTGGTCAACTAACACTACAATATGGATGGCAAGCCATTTTGTCATGATCTTCTGAAATATAGGGAGGCGGGTGAGAACCTATCTCCGGAAAACTCTTTTCAAGGCTGCTTATCTCTCTCTGTTCCCTGGGAACCACAGTCTATTCTTCCAACACTCAGATCAGACTGTGGTCCTGGCCTACGTGGCCTCTACCAGGATGAACAAGGTCGCCGAGATGTCAGGGCGTGGCCATTCCCTATGATAATCCTTGTGAAGAAGCAGGGGTAGAAAAGAACCCAATTAACACCACTAAACAGAATTTTGACTCTTTACTGCAAGACTAAAGACATAAAGAACTGTATAAAAATGCCATGCTTTAGAGAGTACATCTGTTTCTCATAGTATTTGGATTAGGAAAAAGATGCAATAAATCACTAACCATATGGTACATAATGAGAGCTCAGTTCTAAGCTGTTGAAGAAAGGAGTTGCCAACAGGAAAAGAGAAAGTCTAGAATGAACTCCGTGGCACTGGATAGGGATTGTAGCATCAGTATCGACTCACGGTTTTTAATCTATATACAGATAGGCACAAAAATAGAGGGGTATATGTGGGTGTATTCAAATTATGTCTCCTGAGAGGACCTAGAAACAATAATACCTCAACAGCAGTAAGATTATCTAGGGCCAGATCTTGTTTTCTAAACACTGTTCTACAGAAAAAGAGCAGGGATACACGGAGAAATGATTCCTTCCAGAGCTAGGTCTGAGAAAATAAAGATGAGCCCGGAACATTGTGTTCTGCCATAAGTAAAGAGGTGCTCAAAAACTGATAGGGCATGTCGTGTAAAAGAGCTTCTGGTGGTCCAAGCAGGACAATATTGGGGATAAAATACATAATTAGAGTATTGGATTATAACACAGATTACAACGAATATCCATGAGTCTGGAGTAACTAACATACTTACATAAATAAATAGGCAAGAAAGTAAGGAGTTCTCCTCAAATAAGAGAATGATCCACATAAGTAAGAAGAGATGGAGAAGAATTTTCTTTACAGAAGATTTACAATTAATAAATGTAGAAGAAATGGGGCACCTGGGTCATTCACTCAGTTAAGCATCTGACTTCAGCTTAGGTCAATGATCTCACGGTTCGTGAGTTTGAGCCCCGCGTCGGGCTCTGTGCCTGGAGCCTGCTTCACATGCTGTGCCTCCCTCTCTCTCTGCCCCTCCTCCACTCATGCTCGCTCCCTCCCTCTCTCTCTCTCTCTCTCTCTCTCTCTCTGTCTCTTAAAAATAAAGTAAGCATTAAAAAAATAATATATGTAGAAGAAATGAAGGAAATAACTACTACTGGTGAAAAACCACAGTAATAACCACGACAGAGAAGAACCATCAATGAACGTCAAAATTAGAGGGCAAAAGTACGATGAGATATAGGATTACTGCATAGTCTCAATCATCCCCAGTAGGTAGTTCCTAATTGAGAGGGCAAACAGTGATTTGACAATGGAGAAACAGCAGAAACAACCTCATCCACGTGATCAAGGTTGCCTTCACGAACAGGAAGGCAGATTGCTGTAATGTAACCCCTATAAACGTCGGTGAATTGAGTTAAATACGCGATTCAATTACTTAGATTTTTTATACCACTTACTCTGTTACACAATTAGAGATGTGTATTGATATATCCCATGAATACAGTTTTTTTCTCCACCAAGTTACCACATCTAAATGTATTTTCCTGCTATTGTAAGCATGTCTATTAATGATTCAGTGAACTACACACTTAATGTAAAAGGAATCTACTCTGTCAATTAATAGTCTTGCTTTTAATTTTTATTTTCATTAGATTTCAATGGCCTTTGTTTTGCCCCTTCAGGTCTGAGATTCATTGTTCAAATGTTTTATTTTTCTCTGTGGAGTTATTTTAAGACTTTTCCTTTGTAGATAAATATTTATTAGTTTTCTTGTTTAAATGATCTAGACTCTCTATTTTAATAGAAAAGAACAACCCATTTTTGCTGAGTATTATTGAAAATGATTTTCTTATTTTTCTAATTATTTGTTAATAGGTTTACCTATTATTCTTTATCTTTTTCATTCTTTGTTGCAAGCATTTTAAACTAAATTTATAAATTTAAATCTCTTGTCTTCAGATATCTATTTTGGAAATGACATTGGAACAGATTATGTTACCTGTTCATTAATACCTTTCTCTGCCCAAGTATGCAGAGTAAACTTTCTTCCTTTATTTTAAGAGATTTTTTTAAATGTCTATTTATTTTAGAGAGAGAGCACAGAGTGCAAGTGGGGGAGGGGCACAGAGAGAGGTAGACACAGAATCCGAGGCAGGCTCCAGGCTCTGAGCTGTCAGCACAGTACCCGACACAGGGCTCAAACCCACGAACTGTGAGATCACGACCTGAGCCGAAGTGGGACACTTAAATGACTGAGCCACCCAGGTGCCCTGAGAAAAGTTTCTTTCTGATTAAAGTACAAGAGGGTGTATCTTTGTGTCCTCTCTTAACTCATTTGGTCAAATAGGTCAAAGAGTGGCTATGTTTGATCTAATTGATGATTTTTTGCAGCTTCACAAAGTTTGTCTTTGTTTTAGAAGTTTATTTATATTGAGGCGGGGGGAGGAGGGAAAGTGGAAGAAAGAGAGAGAGAGAGAGAATCCCAAGAAAGCTCCCTGTTCAGCGCAGAGCCTGAAATGGGGATCAATCTGACGACTATTAGATCACGACCTGAGCAGAAATCAAGATTTGGTCACTTAACCGACTGAGCCACCCAAGTGCCCAAAAGTTGTTTTTTTTTTTTAATAATTTTTGAGTAATGGTTCTATCTGCCCTGCCTTTTTTAAAAAACAAAAACCAATTATGCGTATGCTAGATCTCAATATCTGCATCTGTAATTTAAAAACTTCTGATCATTTCTTTGACATATTTTTCTGAATGAACAAAGATTTTCTCAACTCTAACACTCAATGCTTATTGCTTTCAGCGTATTTAAAATGTTTCATAAATAACCAGTTTGTTTCAAAAATCCCTTCATAATCTCCCTTCACTCATTATCTCACATTTATTTCAATGTGGAGTCACTGTGGCTCCTGATTCATTACGACAGTGGTCTTGCAAGGGGTGAAAATACCCATCTCTTGTTGGCTCTGTTTCCAGCTATTCAACTATTACGTCAAGAAGAGCCCAGAAATAGGTCATCGAAAGCAACACACACAATTCTTAAACCTTGTCATTGCGGAGAAGACAGTGACTATTGTCCACTATTTAATAAAATCTTTTCCCCTCTATTGAGTCTTCAAGCTCAAACTCATCAGCAGTTTAGGATGAGCACATCATGGCTGGAAACTCCCTTGGAGGGTTTGCAATCGTTTTGCTGCTTACTCTCAGATGCATCCCGCATCCCTGCTTCTGCTAATGCTCATCCACAGCTACTTCAATGTCCACGAACGGAGACTTCTTAGCCACCCTCTCTTTTCCGTCCAAACCTAGGGATGTTCTTCTGGCCCACCATCTTCTTTAAGTTTCAACAAAGCAACATCATTCTTTGGAGAGGTTATTCGCAACTCAGATACTTGGGAACCTGGAATCTAATACAAACCGTTATATAAGCTAAATGTTTCTTAAAATTTCTGAAAGTGGAATATTCTCCTCCAAATCCTGAAAATCAATGTTGACACAACTTTGCTTCCAATTTCCATGTGCCAAGTCGTCTCTACTGGAAATTGGATGTGGGTAGGTAAAAGTTGGTCTTTAAACCCTAAATTTTTATGTAAAAGGTAGACAGAACAAGTTTTCAGTTCCATTAAGAGCTGAGCATTATTTTTATAAGCCCTTTGGAAATTAAAGTCTGCAACTATGCTAATCAGAGTATAATTGAATTGTAAGCTATTTAAAGATGTACATACGGATCTGAGGTTTTGAACAGTGGGATTTGTAGCTTTCATCGCCAGATGACTTTGTAGAACCAGAAACCCAAACTATGCCTTGTAGTGATGACTTCCACTTGTATTTATTTCATTTTGAGCCGGAACTAGGGACGATACGAGAGAATGACGGATGGTAAACATACCCTGTGGTAAAAGACCTTGTCCATTCACTGAGGTCTGAAGACTGGGTTCACTGTATGAAGAGCCTTGCAGCCACATAAAACAGGGCACCTGGATGAGTCAGGAATCCATCCAGGACAGTCTTGTGCATGAACGAGGAAGAAGGAAGAGCTCCACTTGGAAAGAACAACTCAAAGCACGTAATAGCTCTAAGAGTACCTATTCAGGTCATGCCATCATAGGACGATGACAATTTTAACTACGACAAGGATTATAAAATACGTGGCCACTATTTTTTTAAATTTTTATTAGTCCATAATAAATCGTAACAAAAGTTATAGTTGTTTCTCACTTTTAAAAATCTTTACACTTCTATTACAATCAAGGATCTTTGGGGACATACATCAATGTATTGTGTTAGTTCTCAGTGAAGAAGAAAATGAAAATCAGTTACTGCATCTGTCACTTGTGGACACTATTTCCTACTTGATACTCATTTTGGGAAAAGTGTCAACGGCTTTCAAACGTTCACAGTAATTGCATCACTACTTATAGAGATTTCAAAGTAAGCCCACAGCTATTCTCTATTTAAGGGGGAAACAGTTTGTTACAGCTATGAAGTCTGTAGTCTTTGTTAAAAAAAAAAAAAAAAAAGAAAAAGTGAAGGCTTGTCGTGTATCAGTTAAAGCTTGTCCTTTTTAACTAAGTGTTTCAATTTTATGGACCTCCGTCAAAGTCCGCTGGCGTTCTTTATCACCAGAGCGTAGAAAGATGTAGCTTCATTTGACATCTCCTGGACTGCAAGCCTCTTCTAGACTCAAAACAAGAATCAAAGTGTCTTCTGAAAGACACTATTTATAGCTCAGGCATGCAAAAGTCTTAATTATCTAAAATTAAGTCAGAAAAACAAGAACAAATTTCTCAGGAGAGGACAAAGTTGTGTTTTACTTTAGTACCTTACATGATTTCCAGAAGGGTCAAAGTAGCAGGTAAGCAGAGAAGGACATGAGCACACAACTAGCTGGAATCTTACCCAGAATTTTAGTCATATATAATATATATATCTATACACACCCATGTATGTGGCACGGATGATGAATTGTCATGGTTGAAGGAAAATGTTTATAAATTGTTTCTTTTTTCAAAAGATTTTTTTTTTAAATATTAATTTGCTTTATCATGTCAGGAATGTTACTTGTAAACAAACAGAAGCAGCCACTGCATTAAAGATACAGTAACAAAATCACGTTGATGGAGCATTGTTGAGGGAATAAAGTGTTCTATTTGAATAAATGTATATGGTCTCAGATTTACTCAATTCTTTATTGACTAAAGAGAACAATATAAAACTTCCATTTGTCATAAAATAAACACATTTTCAACAAATGCATTTTATTTCATAGCAATATATATTTAATTTGTCTCTTGTGGAAAAGCATTTAATTCCTGCACTGGCAATTTATCACCTAGACATGAATGTTATCCAAGGACTTGATCAATTCTGATTGTCTAAGAACTTGAAAGAACTTGAAAACAATAAATCACAATGGGATGTCTGTCTTTTAACATTTCGAAAGCTATTGTTAATATCTTTAAAAGCGGTTACATACCCATACTGTATTTTTTGAGATGATGATGAGACAATGATGTAAATAAAATATTTTTAGAAAGTTTAACGCACAGTGCATATATATAGCCTTTAGCTAATAAGATCATAAAATGATCTTAGCTCCCAATTCCCAATCTGGAGGCCCAGCCTGTGATATATAAGTTTCGGACAAGTTAACCCTGATCTCTCACTGTACAAGTGTAAATTAATTAAAACATACATAAAACAAATTATGGAAATAATACGGTCTCTAGTTTCAACTTCATGGACCGTAACCTAGGGCCCTGTGACATTATTCCACTATCTGGACACTTTCTGCCATTGATCTTCTGCTAAGTTTCAGCTAAGGGTCCCAAATGTAGAATAATTTTCTCATCTTTGGGTTTTTGTGCTGTTTGCAGATATTAAAATACTCACTAGCAAATTCCACGTGTTTACCTTAGTATAGTGGTTTGTTTTATTTTGGCTTTTGGAGAAAGGCAGTTTTTCACTATAACTGAACCTCACATTCTTAGTAAGTCCCCAAGATGATATTCTGGGATAATGTTATTTTTATGCAGTTTAGTGTTTATAAGGAAATGCTGTTGTACTACATGTCAATGACTACTTGAAAGCCTTGGCCACATAATCATGTGGGGTCAACCTTTTTGAGTCATTAACTCACAGCCTTCTGGGCCAGTCTGCATTATCTGTACACTGAAAAGGAAATAAAGAGTCTCTCTTAAATACTGAGAACAAACTAAGGATTGATGGGGGGTAGGGGAGAAGGGAAAGTGGGTGATGGGCATTGAGGAGGGCGCCTGTTGGGATAAGCACTGGGTATTGTATGGAAACCAATTTGACAATAAATTATAATTAATAAAAAAAAATTTAAAGAAGAGGACATAAAACAGACTAAGCAATTATTTTCAAAATATACTTTTTATAATTTCATATTAGCATTTACCAGTTTATCTAGGAAAATGTTAAGACAAATGAAATTATTTTAAAATTCCAAACTACTCTAATAATTCGATTCCTTTAAAATATGTCTTGATCTACCTTCTTCTCCAATTGAGAAAGAAAGTTGGATTCCCATGTTTGTTCTTCCTCCATCAGAATTCCAAGATTAAATGCCATCAGGTTCTAACAATTTGCCTACTGAAGCAGCTGTATGAATAAGTGGTAGTTTAATGTCCAAATTTGGAAGTCACAGATGACAGCATCCCCCTCCCCTAAATGTGATGCTTAGACGCCCGCCCTGCTGTGCTCATTTTCAGAGAATACTGCATCAGACGTTAAGAAAACAACATGAGTCCACAGGAATTATCTGAATGTTTTGCATCCTGGTGAGACCGATTCCTGAGCTAGTAAGCTTTTCTCTCTCCGGGTAAATCTCTTAGGTGTGCACATGGCAATGGATGATGTAGACTACCAGAAAGAATTTTCTTATCCGATCAGAGAGGGTGATACAACACCCTCACATTGTGGGAAAGGCCCCGTGGATTTTTTTTCAATTAGATAAACAGAGTCACAAGAGGGAATACAACAGTGGCCTATGCTCAGACTGATAGAGTTAAAAAATCAACTGACATCCATTGAAGTGATTTTTTTCCTCCATGAACTGCAGGGAAATCTGCTCCTTCTTAGTTTCCATGGGATACCCACGCCAGTGTCTGGAAACGCTAAGAGTGCATCCCAAACAGAGGTGTGTATTTCAAATAAGAAAAACTAGACCTACCTCTCCCTAAACCAGACACCTGTTGAAATTTTTTACTGGAGAGTATAAGTCACTATTTATTCATTTCCAGAGCTATGCTATTTATTTTATATATATTCTCTCATTTAGTTGCTATCAAAAAACCTGTGAGATTGCCGACCTTCTCCCCAAATTATATAGGAAAAAATAATAAAACCTAAGGCTCAGGAAGGTTAAACCTAACCGAAGTCAGCAAATAAGTACCAAATCTAGATTTAAACTGAACTTTTTTTCTATTTTACCCTCAGAGACCTGAACAGTTTTCAGCAGTAAAACTTTTTATTGAGAGTAAAACGTCTTTTTTCTTGCAATCACCAACAGTCCTTGTTCTTGGCTTTAAATAAAATTGTGCAGATCCGAATTCAATTCGCTTCACTTCTGCTTCCTCTTATCCTAACTGAATCCACGCACCATTGTCGTGGCATATTTCCCCAGTGAGCTGTCTGCCTTGAATTTGTAGTTTTCTGAACCCTTAAGAGGCTCAGGCAGTAACACCTGTCATAAAGGGAATGTTTTGTTCCACATGGGTATTCAATCCAATGTCACTCTAATAGCTCGTAACTGTGGGTACTTCAAGCTGGGCCAAATGTTTTAATATTTGGTGGCTTCACCATTATTTTCTGAATGTGTACATGCTATAGAGGGGGGGTACAGAAAAAGAATAAATAGAAAAGAATCACACTAATTCACAGCCCCTTCCCTAATTCTGTGATTAACTCGGAAACAACACAATGCATTGTACTACATAACATGTAATTTTGAACACCTACAATACGAAACACCAAGCACACAGAGGATTTCTATTCTGTTTCTGCTTTTTCCCTTTTATTCAAATGTGTTACATTTTCTAAAGAAAAAAATTTAATTAGGTTTATGAAAGAGGGTCCACGAGGAAATGCATCGCTGGTGACAAAAGACTGGTCTCGTCGACAGGCACGTTTACAAAAAGTGATTTGGCCCAGAAAACGATGTCACGTATATGATCACCTTTCATGCCCCAGTGCAAAGAACATGGCCTTTGGAATTGTGACCTTGAGCAACTTAATCAAAACAGAATTCTCTCATTTAGCAAATGGAAATAATGAAGACTGGCCACTTCGTTGTGAAGAAGGAAGTAAACCATGTTTTCAAAGTCTCTTGAACTCTACCTAGGCACATGGTGGATATTCATTACACTTTACTCCCTCTTTCTGTTACACTTATTTTGGGGTCATCGCTAGATCTAAAATTGTTAGTGAACTATTTCAAAAACCACTTACAACGTTAAGACTTCAACATGTGTTTAGAAGCACAACACGGAGTAAATGTTTCCCAGTGCCATGCTTACCTGAGAGCATTCAAGCTAAGCATAACTTATAGCCTATAACTTTTGGTTCTCTGATTCCATTTTCACTGTTAACTGAATTTCTAATTTAAGATTTTAATATATTTTATCAAAACAAACTTAAAAAAAATCCACGCCAAAAGTCTAATGTTTAGCTTTGAAATCGATTCTCGCTCTACTATGCACTATGAATCCAAATCAGAACTTCAGTTTGATGCGAGCTACGGGTCTGCTTCACTGGAATTTTCAGATCACAATATTTTATGAGTTCAGGAGTTCTGATCATGTTTAGGGCCTAAATTGTGGATCGCAAAGCAACGCCTGCCACATGGCTGGATTGTGACTTACACGACGCCCAAGTCCCTGCAATGGCCATGCAGTCTGGGTATAGAACAGCTGAACTAAACTGCAGGATTATCATGACAAAGGATGTCTTTCTCTGAACAAATGTCCCCGAAAGCTTGGCACTCTTCTGTTCTAACTCTCTATTTTCTTTTTGATTCTTCTTAACTGAGATAGAATTGAGACAGAACACTGGAGAAGTTTACAGTGTGCCATGTGTTGACTGGATACACCTCTATATTGCAGTATGATTGCTGCCCCCATCCCATCACGTGATAAAGAATGTGATTGCTTCTCCACCAGTAGACACCACCCTGGGTTATTAAATAGGCACTTGGTTACTTTGTTAAGCACCTTTAAATATTATTTCTTTGGATCAGTCTCCACAGAGACAAATCCTCTGGTCTCCTCTGCTGGAAGGAAGCGGGGGCCAGCAGTGATTAAGTCTGGCAGCCAGAACTGGAGAACCCAAGCAGGAAAGAGCTTTGGGTATCTCACTCTTGTCTCCTTCCAGTGAATTCCTCTGTTCCCAGTGTGGCCCCTCATGTGCCCACAAGCACAGTTCAACCCTATCCCTGAGCCCAGAACCCCTGCAGAAAGTAAGCATCTGCAGCTATGGGAGAAGGTACAGTTAGTGGGTGGCACAGTTTCTGGGAGAAAGTCTAACGACCTGTCTGGTTATCGTGAGTGGCCAGGTGTCTCTCTTGTAAGTCCTCACTAGTCAGCTGGCTTTTGTTGCTTGCCCGTCCAAGCACGTAGGTTTCAGTTTTTCTGGTTTCCCAAATCAGAAGCCTTCATCTTCTAAGATTTTGCAAACTCTTCTGTTATCCCCTGATTTTGGACTTCTCTGTCTTGGCTGCTTCTTAACGACACAGAAATTCCTCAGATACCTCATTCTGAGGCTGTCACTTGGAGCACTGAAAATTTTCTTGTAACCAAGACTAATAACCAGAGTCTAAGAACAATTAAATAAGAAAAAGACATAATAAAAATAAATAAAAGGCATCCAAATTGGTACTGAAGAAGTAAAACTTTCCCCATTTGCAGATGACATGATACTATACACAGAAAACCCTAAAGACTCCACCAAAAACTACTAGAACCGAGAAATGAAATCAGTAAGGTTGCAGGATACAAAATCAAGTACAGAAATCTGTTGCATTTCTATACACTAATAATGAAGCAGCAGAAATAGAAATTTAAAAAAACCCATTTACATTTGTACCAAAAATAATAAAATACCAAGGACTAAACTTAACCAAGCAGGTGAAAGACCTGTAGTCTGGAAACTATATACCACTGAAATGGAAAGAAATTGAAGACAACTCAAACCACACGGAAAAACATTCCATGCTCATGGATTGGAATACCACATATTGTTAAATGTCTATACTGCCCAAGGAAATTTACACATTTAATACTATCTGTAAGAAAATACCAACAGCATTGGTTGGTTAGAAGAAACAATCCTAAAATGTGTGCAGAATAGTAAAAGACCCAGAATAGTCAAAGCAATCTTGGAAAAGAGAAAGCTGGATGGATCACAATTCCAGATTTCAAGATATATTACAAATATGTAGTAATCAAAACAGTATGGTACTGGCACAAAAGTAGACACATGGATCAGTGCAACAGAACAGAAAGCCCAGCAATAAACCCAAAATTATATGGTCAGTTAATCTTTGACAAAGGTGGCAAGAATATGTAATGGGAATAAGAGAGTCTCTTCGACAAATGGTGTTGGGAAAACTGGACAGCGACATGAAGAATGAAACTGGATCACTTTCTTGTGATCCAAACACAAAATAGACACAGAATGGATTAAGACCTTAACATGAGACCTGAAACCATAAAAATCCTACAAGAGAGGACAGTAATTTCTCTGACATTGCTATAACAACTTTTTTCTAGATATGTCTCCTGAGCTAAGGGAAACAAAAGCGAAAATAAACTATTGAAACCTCATCAAAATATAAAGCTTCTGCACACAGCAAAGGGAACAGTAAACAAAACTAAAAGACAACCTACTGAATGAGAGAAACTATTTGCAAATGACATATCCAAAAAAGGGGCAGTTCCCCAAATATATAAAGAACTTCTACAAATCAACACCCCAAACAACAAGTAATCCAATTAAAAATGGGCAGAAGACAGGAACAGACATTTCTCCAAAGAAGACATCCAGACGGCCAATAGACACATGAACTCACTCATCACCAAGGAAATGGAAATCAAAACCACAATGAGATGCCACCTCACACTTATCCAAATGGCTAAATCAATAACACACATAATAAGTGTTGGTGAGGATGTGGAGAAAAAGGAACCCTTGTGCACTGATGGTGGGAGTGCAAACTGGTGCAGCCACTGTGGAAAACAGTATGGAGGTTCCCCAAAAAATTGAAACCAGAACTACCATATGATCCAGTGATTACACTACTGGGTATTTACCCAAAGAATAGAAGAATACTAGTTCAAAAAATATATGCACTACCCCTACATTTATTGCAGCGTTATGTACAATAACCAAGATGTGGACTCTACCTAAGTGTCCATAGACAGATTAATGGATAAAGAAGAAGTGTTACATATACACAATAGAATATTACTCAGCTATAAAAAAGATGATACCTTGCCATTTGCAACAACGTGAATGGATCTAGAGGGTACATTACTAAGAAAAATAAGTCAGTAAGACAAACACCATATATGTGAATTTAAGAAACAAAACAACTAAACGAAGGAGGGGAAAAAAAAGAGAAAGAAGCCAAACACAGACTCTTAAATACAGAGAAAAAACAGATGGTTACCAGAAGGGAGGTGGGTGTGTGGGGTGAGTACAATAGGTGAAAGGGATTGAGAAACACTTATTTTTTTTTTAACATTTATTTATTTTTGAGACAGAGAGAGACAGAGCATGAACGGGGGAGGGGCAGAGAGAGAGGGAGACACAGAATCGGAAGCAGGCTCCAGGCTCTGAGCTGTCAGCCCAGAGCCCGACGCGGGGCTTGAACTCACGGACCGCGAGATTGTGACCTGAGCTGAAGTCGGACGCTTAACCGACTGAGCCACCCAGGCGCCCCATATCTTTTTCTTTTTTAAGTTTATTTATTTTGAGAGAGACAGAGATGGTGTGAGTGGGGCAGGGGCAGACTCTTAACCGACTGAGCCTCCCAGGTATGCCAAGAGTACACTTTTCTTGATGAGCACTGAGTGATGTACAGAATTGTTGAATCACTGTATTGTACACCTGAAACTAATATAACACTGTATGTTAAACTATACTGGAATTAATTTTTAAGAAAAGAGAACGTTCCATATGATTCTCTCTTATTAACTGCCTTGTTCTCTTTTGTATGAAATAGATTAATTCAAGCTGTTCTATAGAATAAGTCAGTTTAGACTCAGACTTTTTAGATATTCACAAATAATTGGAAAAGCAACTCAATTATGTTCATTTCATATGTCCAAATGCATGATTAATAATGGAAATTCTGGAATCACATAGATCAATGTTCAAGCATGGTTACCACAGCAAATCAGGCAAAGGTATTCCCCCTGAGTGGATGAATCCCAGGGAAAACAGCTGAGTGAGAGAAATCAGGGCTGGGTTTAGCTCCCTGTCCCCTCAGCACAGGCGCTGGTATAGGGTATAATGTGCACGACAAAATTTGGAGACCCTTCTGGGTTCTCTCTTCTTATAGCTATTGAGTTTAAGCAAGTTACTTAACTTATCTGTTAGTTAACCATATATACTAATGTAAGTATAATATTCTCAATCAGTAAGCATTTGATGAACAATCTTGAGAAAAAAATGAAACAATGTTTTTTTAACAGTAGATGCTTTCAATGTTATTACCATTTGCACAACCACTAACAGCATTAGCTTTCATTGTTATTACCATTTGTTCGACAGATAGTTCAGATTGCTTTTCACATTGCGTTCTTCAGATTATATAGAAATTCATTGCAATAATATGGGCATAAATATGTGTACAACCTGTTGAAATGGAGAGGTGGGGTCAATATGAAAGCTTCCATAGTTAGGAGTGGTCTTAGATAATGATTCATTGTAGGTATTGCTACTGAACTCTGGCTAATGCAATCCTTGATAACAACTGTCTGTATTTTATTATTTTGAAACAGAACATAATGATATAGCTTTGAATGATTCATCATTTTATACTCAGGTACATGATCACACTTTCATAGCTATTTGATAATAGGTTATATCCGTTTTGCTTACTAAAATATTTTCTATTCTTATGTTTTTCCCGCTATGGAATATAACTTGGTTTCCTATTAGAGTGATATAATGCTTCATCCTACTGCTCTGTCCTAAAAACTGAAGCACAGAAGGCCATTACATTTTTGAAAATCCAGGAAAATAAGAGCTTTTGGATTAAGACTGAGGACAGGAATTGCATCATTATGTTTTCTCTATTTTGTCTTCTCTTCTCTTTAGCAGTGCATCCTCAACTGCGAAGAGGAAAAGGGAAACCCAGGGTATGTGATATGTGTATTCAGTTGTTCCCACAGATACACACGTTGAAAAAAAGGAAAGCAGTCTTTAAATTAAACATTTTTTAAAAAAATCTATAAGAATTATAGTTATAATACTTTTTGAACTACATTATGTTTCTCCAATGGAACTTTTTAGGTGTACAAAATGAGCAAATTCATTAGAAATGAACAAATTTAAATCATGTGAAGGTTTTATATGGATATTTCTATCTTTAGAACACTGACATTTAACCTGTCATTATTTATTAAAAGACAGTTAAATTATTTCACCAATGGAATGACGTGCCTTACAGTGTAAGAAATTTATGCTGTCATGATAAAAATAGATACACTTTGCATATCTGTCTTTATAGTTGGGTGCATGAAAATGCATTAGGATAATTTGAAGAAATACATATTTATAATATATCTAAATACACATATTTAGATATAAACCTATATACATATATACAAATATTTAAACATATTGATCAGAATCCATTTAGATGGCTCATTAAATTAAAAACAAAGAATTAGGGGCACCTGGGTCATTCAGTTGGTTAAGCTTCCAACTTTGGCTCAGGTCATGATCTCACGGTTTGTGGGTTCAAGCTCTGCGTCAGGCTCTGTGCTGACAGCTCAGAGCCTGGAGCCCACTTCGGATTCTATGTCTCCCTCTTTCTTTCTCTGTCTCTCCCCAGCTTGCTCTCTCTTTCTCTCTCTCAAAATAATACATAAACATAAAAACAAATTTAAATACCATTACCCTTAAGAATTCCACATTCTAGGGGGATAGATGTATCTTATAAATGTATAACTTGTTTCACAAATCATCTGAAACACAGTAATGGTTTTCAGAGCAAATGCAAATATAAATGAGGATATAATAAGAATGGAGAGGAAGCCATGGGGTTTGAGGATGGCTACAGTGGAAAGAGGCAGATTAGCGCAGTGCTATGCAATTAAAATATGGTCTTAAAGATTAAGGTAGTTCGAAAAACAAAAGAGCAAACGCTCAGTGGATGCCATAATTTTCATTGTTCATGATTCCCTGTTATTTGATGTGTGATGACATTCTCGCCCCATACCTGACTTAAATGTAGGTCTAGATCATTTCAACCCCATAAAGGCATAAGCAAAATTATACAATCAAGTGAAGATAAAGCAAGGATGGGTCTTGGGAATTCAAATAATGGAGGAAAAGGGCCATGTGCCTCTATGACATGCAGAACAGCTCTTCTAGTGATGACTGATTATCCTGTCAGTGTGTTTTTAAGTTCAATAGATTCGGGCCTTGACATTCTTAAAAGGAGACAATAGGGTGAGTATTGACCCTGCTCTCACCCAGCCATGCTTGGGCTCGAATGAGTCCCTTTGTTTGGGAGGCTCAAGTTTGTGAAAGGGATGCATTTTAGAGCCCTTTAGCCTGTAGCGACTGAGCATTTAATTTTACTCTTTTCTTCTATTAGGTGAGCATTTCTCCTTTATAAGAGCCGCACCGTCTAGTGAGACCACATGAGAAACTTCCCCGAGAGCTCAGATGGTGCGACCATACGATGAGTCAGTTTCCAGCTAAGAAGTTTGCCCGCGAGCAATGCAATCAGAGATCTCTCAGATCTCTAATTCTCACCTCCCTGCAATAATGAGTTTGCTCTCAACACTTAAAAGAATATATTTTCATTAAATTATCCCAAAATTCAGAGAAAATCACTGGTACTCCAAGTAGAGTAATCACGAGTCCTCCATGGAGATAAGGCCATCGACACAAAGAAGCATCTTTGGCATCCATAAACAGTTGCACACATCTTCAAAAACAAAAACACATGATGCAGTATTGCATTTTTACAATCTTGGCATTGACTTTATATCCAGTCAAACACCTACTGTCTTCTTTCCTTCCAGAAAGAATGAGCAGAGACTAAAACACAAAGAGGCTTTTTGCTTGTTACCTTTTATTTATTTTCTCCTGATATCTCATCTTGCATGTAATTTATAATTTATGTCCATAGTTACCTCCCTCACAGATACATCACAGAGATTAATGAGTGTTCTTTTTCAAGTTATATTTTCATTATTTTCTTTCTGCATGGTCTCTATGCAATATCCATAAACTCTGGAAATATTGTTGCATTTAGGGCAGGGAGGGTTTTGAGCAGTTGGGACATTTTTCATTAACCCATAGCTCACAATGTCCCAAAGATACTCAGGATATTCCATTGTTATCCCTTTTGAGTAAGAGTACACACTTCAAAATGAAGTTTTTAAATGCAAGTTATACAAGTGATTCTCCTCTCCTCTCCTCCCCTCTCCTCTCCTCCCCTCTCCTCTCCTCTCCTCTCCTCTCCTCTCCTCTCCTCTCCTCTCCCTCTCTCTCTCTCTCTCTCTCTCTCATATCTAATTGCACAAGCCCCAAAAGTGCACCCCATCATTATAAGCAACTAAATGGTAAAGTAACTGCCTTGCAGGACTGTGTAACTTTCAGCTGTTCTCAACTGAAAAAAAATAAAGAAGTAAAAGGAACAGAATGCTCCTTTATTCTCTCCTTCACTCAGCAAGTGTTTATTTGGGGCCAATGTTACTTCCTCTGTTTCTGTCCATGTTGCCCTTGTCCTTTCTTCAATTCCTAGGTCCCTTACATTTCTTACTACAATGTTCACTCCATGTTTCCTTTTTGAATCCTGCACCACAGTCCTTACCACTCAAAACACTCGGGGATCTTCGCAAGAGTAGGCGCTTTGGCTTTTACTTCTTTGATTTCTCTCCACCACATTATACATAAAAGAAACTAGTCTAAATATCCTGGAAATATTTTTCTTAGTAAACAAGGCCCCAGTTGGACTGGATGCTTTGCATCTGGACTAAAATATTTCTTAGCCTCTCTTGCAGGCAGTTGTGACCATATGATTAAATACCAGCCAAGCCGACATTCATGAAAAAGTTACGATGGTACCAGACAGATTACTTAAAAGCAAAGGGAGTAGAAACAGAAAACAAAAAACTTTCTTCTGTTTGTTCTGTAGAATAATATTATATGCCTGAAATTTGAAATTTTAGCTCCTATCATAGGAGACGTGGGAAATAGAGTACATGGAAGACGAAGCCTGTTTCCCTGACAACAGCCATCAACCATTACCTCTTCCCTTCTTTTCTACGACAGAAAAGTAAATTTTTCCTTGGCATAAGGAATATTTTTGGAGTTTTTGCTTGGTTCATGACCAGCTGTAACTGTAAGTGACTCAACCTAGCACACAGATAAACACATACTATGGATCTGAATAAAACCATCCAGATTGTTTGACTTCGATTTTTGGAACTATGAACATAGAATTTGATCCGAGTATTATATCCATGCCTAAGATAGATGCCACTCATAAAATAAAATGCTAAACTTCTTAAAGTTTTTTTTTAAAATTTCGTTGGAATTTAAAAGTCAAAAGATACTCATAAAACCTAGAAACTATAGAGGAATATAAAGGATTCAATAGATGGCATACATACTATGTCATACATACAAAAAGTTATCATACCAGACTTTCCAAAGATAAACTCTATCACTTTATGTCATTTGAGAGAGAAGGAAGAATACCATTATCCATCCTATCTGGTCTCCTGATTTTTCTCAGTTGGCATTGTTGATATAGTTCCACTTTCTGTATTATTCTTTGAAAATGATCCATGTATTCATTCAATAAATATTTGTTCAACACCTATTATGGATCATGTGCAATGTTAAGCACTGTCTAAAGATATAAACAAAACCTATAAAGTTGATGCCATTTGGAGCTCCAACCTAGCATGAGATATTAAACAATTAAACCCATTTCAATACATTGATCTCCCTTCCTTGTAAATACATGGTTCAGAATACGTGAACTTGCCAAACTCATCAGTTTTCTATGCCCAATGAATATAGCAATATTTAATTTTCTTTTTAATGTGTATTTATTTTTGAGAGAGAGAGAGAGAGACAGAGCATGAACGGGGGAGGGTCAGAGAGAGCGAGACACAGAATCTGAAACAGGCTCCAGGCTCTGAGTTGTCAGTACAGGGCATGATGTGGGGCTCGAACTCACAGACAGTGAAATCATGACCTGAGCCAACTGAGCCACTCAGGCGCCCCTAGCAGTATTTAAATAGAAGGAATTTTTCAAGGAACTGTCTCCAGGAAAGCTATATTATCTGATCAGAGTAGTAGATGTTATCAGTAATACACCAGTATCATGAATAAAGCACATGTGGTCATATTCCCAGGCTACCTGGCTGACACTGGCCTTCTCTCCTTTCTTCCTGTGCTGCCTACTAATGGCATTAAGCAAGCCCATGCAGGAGACTACTTATAGATGGGATGCATTACGTAGACTTTTCCAGAATTCTCTTCGTTAGAGCACGGAAGCTTTGCTCATGGAGCTACAGATAGCTCTGTTCTCCCGAGAGCTTACAAGCCCTCATAACACTCCTGGAGTGTAGTAGAACCGTTAAATCCTTAAACACAGAACTGGTGAGTTCCAGGTTTGCAGACTTAGGGACGTGACTCTGGAAAGACAAGTACAATGAGACCCTGAGGAGAGGGAGGAAACGGAAGAGGAGGAGAAGCACAAGGGAGGAAAACGCAAGAAGGAAAACGTCTTCCGTGTCACTTTGGTTTGAATCAGTCCTATTTTCACAGCGCGACGTTTGTTGTCAAACCCGGTTACTAAACTGGTCTGTGGCGAGTGGGTGGTTAGGACGCTGGCACTCGCCCGAGCCTGCACTACAGCAGCACGTCCAGATCTGCTCGGTAACACCCTCTGTCGGGGGTCAGCCTGTCGTCAGCCCGCCCCCATGAGGCCCTTTCTCTTGGAGGGCCTGATCTCAGCTACGAGCTGTTGGAAAAGTCATAAAAGGGTGCTATTTGTTGAACAAAAAATTATTTTTTGAACTAATGTCTTTATTGAATATGTATTTACGTATTTGTGTATTGAACATGTATTCATTGAACAAATATGCTTTTAAACACATCCAGATGTTGCATCTTTTACACTGAGAGTCACTGCATAATCCGTCCAAACTACAGTCATTTCATCGGGAAAAGGAACACTATTTTTCTAAAGATATTTTTTTAAGTTTTTTAAGTTTTTATTTTTTTAGAGAGAGAGTGAGGGAGAGGGGCAGAGGGAGAGACATCCAATCCCAAGCAGGCTCCATGCTAAGAGTGGAACCCAATGCAGGGCTTGATCCCATCACCCTGGAATCATGACCTGAGCCAAAAACCAAGAGTTGGACCGTCAGCCAACTGAGCCACCCAGGCACCCCAAAGAGATTTTATTTTTAAGTAATGTTCACACCCAGGGATAACCCAGGACTGTTCCAAGCAGACCAGACATACAACCCCCATATTTAAATAGGTCTTTATTAATTCAAATGAATCTCTACTTGGTGGGTTTTGAAATAAGTGATGGATGTGACTCAGTGTTAAGTCCTACTGGAATCACCCCTGCCTTGAAATGTATCCTCTCGGTCATGACCTCTGAACTATTCCTCATTCTTGTAACTCCTTTTGATGCCCTCTGTTCTCATCAACTTATAAACCTGCACTTTCTCCAACACTTCGCATTTACAAATGAGCTCATTTTTTCCCCTCCACAATTATATGTTGTTTTTTTAAAATTTTTTTAAATGTTTTTAATGTTTGTATTTATTTTTGAGACAGAGACAGAGCATGAACGGGGGAGGGGCAGAGAGAGAGGGAGACACAGAATCGGAAGCAGGCTCCAGGCTCTGAGCCATCAGCCCAGAGCCCGACGCGGGGCTCGAACTCACGGACTGCGAGATCGTGACCTGAGCCGAAGTCGGACGCTTAGCGACTGAGACACCCAGGCGCCCCTTATATGTTGCTTTAACCCGGAGAATGTAGACTTTCTGTGTTGCAAGGACAGAAGGTAAGTCAGGTGATGGCTGAGCAGGAGTCACTATTTACACAACAGAGCCCTGTAGAAGCAGCTCAGGAGGAAAGCTGCTGTTTTGCACCTGACACATGTGGAGAGGCTTAGACAAGGTCCAGCATGGAGTTCTCACAGGTGGGGCTGAAGTCCAGGCACTCTGCCTGCCGGGAGAGTGGTTGGAGAAGAACCCCAGTGTTCTAGCGCTTACTTCCCTACTGGACCGAATTATTTAATCTTTAGGACACAGCAAAAGGCCATCAGTGACCTCCACGGACAAATTCAAGCCTGGCTGATACTGATATTATGCATCGGGGATAAATAGTCAACCATATGGTACGATTTGAGGAAATAGGACTCCTTCCTCTACATGGCCAGCATAGTGGAAAAATCCCACCTTAGAACCAATTCACTTAGAATACACATTGCCTCTTCCCGCTGTCCTGTTCCCCCCTCAACACAATCATTCCAGGGAGGGACAGCACAATTTTCTCCAGGCTTGCGCTGATGAATATCAATGCACATACAGGTTTATGCTCAAAGAGAAGCAGAGGCTATCGATAAAAATAGGAAAATGAGGCAGGAAAGTATCTTCTACCAAAAATAAGTTGCATTTTAGTGCCAATAGATCACTCCTACCAGATGAATTTAATTTTCACAATGATACCTTCAAAATCTTATTTTAATCAGAACTGCATGGACTCATCTGCATTGTAACGTATCTGTCTTACAAAATACTTCCGTCCTCTTAACAAGTCAGCACTGGCTCTGCAAAGACTTCAAGACAGAGGCACTTTAGCCCAATTTTCTGTTAATTGAAACATCGCAAGGGAATCAAGAAGCAGGGAGAAGAAGGAAGAAGTGATGGGAGCCAGCATCGGTAGAGTGGAGGCCAGGGCAGGTCTGTGGTGGAAGGGGCTCTGAAGAATCAAGATTTTGGCAGGCCCTGACGGGCACTCCCCTCCCACCCCACGGCACTGTGAGACAGCCACGTATCCCCTAGGAGGCCTGTCTTTTCCAACCATAAAAATGAGACGTTTACACTTCACTTGCAATGTGAACGTTGAAAATGACTATGTCCATTAGCACTACTCAGTAAATGTTGATTGCTATTATAGTACCACGCTACCACCTACTAAGAGCAAGGTAGCTGAGAAAGTGTCACACGGTCAGTAACGAAAGAGTAGCCAATTGCGAAACAAAACTGTCAGCTAGGCTCGCAAATAGGGTATTAGCATACTCCAATTAGTATCAGAATGTGGACAGAAAATTGACAGGGTTTTCAGATCCTGTAGACAAATTATGCACTTGATTTCAAGTTTTATAGCAAAGCATTTTTTTAAATATATATATATTTTTTTTTTGAGGGAAAGAGTGCACTAGTGGGTAGGTGCAGAGACAGAGGGAGACAGAGGATACTAAGCAGGCTCCACACTGACAGCAGAGAGCCTGACGTGGGGCTTGAACTCACGAGCTGTGAGATGAGATCATGACCTGAGCCGAAGTCGGAGGCTTAACCGACTGCACCAGCCAGCTGCCCCAAAGTCCAGGGTTCTAATAGCACATTAGTGCTTTTCAAACTTTAATGTGTACACAAATTACCTGGGTTTCATCTTAAAATTCATTTTCTAAATTATCAGATTTGGGATGGGGCCTAATCCTAAATTTTGAAAATTTTAAAACCACTGCCAATGTCATATAACAGATTTAGTAAATAAAGATACAGGCAGCCCAGATAAATCTGGATTTTATGTAAATAACAAATATTCATCTTGTATCCATGTGTTCCAAATATTGCGTGGCCATGCTTACACTGAACCAAATTTCATTTTTTACCTGAAGGTAAAATACAACCGATGTCCTGTATTTTACTTGACATCCCGATGCCTGTGCTGCTGGTCAGCAGACCAACCTTTGACTAGGAAAACCTGCAATCTAAAAATTCATGCGATTACATGCCAGTATGAAATGTCAGCATATTTTTTAACCACTCTAGAGGATTTAGAGCCATAGGACAATGGACACTTGCTTTCTGACTGTCTGACGCTGTGGCTTCTGAGCCACAAAAAGCTTATCAGGATCCGATTTGGTAGCCAGCACAACACATACTCTAATCTGCAATAGAGAGTCTTCGTGTCTCTTCCTTTTCTTGATGGGCAGTCAAGTCATCCCGGTGGCATGAACTTGAATTCGGGGGAGGGCAAGGTTCCCAGGGAGGTGACAAGTGTAGGCCTCAATGATCAGCTCATCAAGGTCAAATCTTCCATTTCTGGAGTATTTTGCTTTCCGACTAAGAGGTACCAGACACACAAGAAGACACAAGTTGAGATATCATTTATCCCACATGTCAAATCCTTTGAGGGGCAGCTGGGAGTTCAGCTGGTCCAGCGTCCGACTTTCAGCTCAGGTCATGATCTCGAGGTTCACGAGTCGAGCCCCGCATCGGGCTCTGTGCTGACAGCTCAGAGCCTGCTTTGGATCCTCTGCCCCCCCGCCCCGTCCCTTCCCCACCCGTACTCTCTTTCTTGCCAAATGAATAAACATTAAAAAAAAAAAAAAACAACAACTAACACACATACACACACATGATGTCCTAGCTGTTGTTTGGGGATGTGTGCATGTGAACCATCGTGCTTAAGAAAGTGGATATTTTCAGTGGAGACGATATTATAAAATGAAAACCCACGGAAGACTGGTGAGCCCCTATGGGTGGCCACGCTCTGCACTAGATTTAGCAGTTCAGGATCTTCCCTGCTCTAAATGATTTAAATTCTCTTCGAGCTAAACAGGTGTGAGACGACAAGCACAACGAACTGAGTTGAAACCTAGGAACACTCTTATACTTTGCCCCTAACGGATAACGGAGAGCCCACTGGAGGTGAACGTGTGCAGTGACTGAGCACAGTGAAAACGGAAGGAGAAACGTTCTGTGGCCATTTGACAACTTTGCAGGTGCGATGATTCCATCACTGAAATTAGTGGAAGTGAAAAAAACAAAATGTGGGAGGGAACTAAGGGGAGATGTTTGCAAGGGAGAGAGCAAGAAATGAGAAAGCCGGAGGGAAGGGCAGCGAGACAGAGGCTGTCATTCGCTAATTTTTAATTGATCTCTTGTTATGTTTTCCACAGAGCTCTTGTCAAATCTTAGGCAAATACTTCCCAGAGGCCCTCAATCATAAAACAAAAACAAAAACAAAAACAAAATCCATTTCCAAGAATTTTTATCCTTTGAATGGACTGTCTTTGACAGATGCAGCAAGATCTAAACATAAAGCTTTCCTTTTTTTTCTTTTCCTTTTAACCAAAATATCAGAGGAGCCTGCTTTCAATGGGATACAAAGTATGTTTATTGCAGGCAGAAGTTTCTATTTATTACCCCATCTGTGGAAACGTTACAAAAAAAAAACCCCAAAAACAAATTCTTCTCAGAAAGAGTATATAATAAGATGGTAAAGAATATAATTGGAATTTTTCATTTCAGAACTTTCCATCATGCTAATCGTAAATAAGTCATCAGTCTTCATTTTCTAAAGGACGTCAGAAGAGGCAGAAGTCATATAGAGATGACGCGAGGTTTTCGTTTATAAAATCTATAATTACAAGTGTCACGATCTGACACGTTCTAATACCTTTTGTTTGAGTATTCATGCGTCATCTGAGGCTTGTGTTTTTGCTGAAGTGTGGTTAGCACCTATTCAAGAGCAACATTCAGCTGGTTTTTTAATGCTCTCCAGTGAAACTACGTTTGACTACCACATGATAGGTTATTGTTACTATTCCTTCATGAAAACTCATTCCTGGGTATTTGTTGTTTATTCATTCCTTCAAGCTCTTAAGAGCCTTATTTTCTCTTACAACAAACACATTCCAGCTCAGTTGTTACCATTCTCAACTACAGATTCTGTGCTAACATGTTGGGGCTATAATAGGGGCGCCTGGGTGGCTCAGTCGGTTGAGCGACCGACTTCAGCTCAGGCCATGATCTCACAGTTTGTGAGTTTGAGCCCCATATCGGGCTTTGTGCTGACAGCTCAGAGCCTGGAGCCTGCTTCAGATTCTCTCTCTCTGCTTCTCCCCCGCTTGTGCGCTCTCTCTCTCTCTCTCTCTCTCTCTCTCTGAAACAAATAAGCATTAAAAAACTTAAAAAAGAAAATGTCAGAGAATAAAAAACTGAGTCACGATGTGTAGGTGGTCATGCACTGGCAAAACGTCCACAGCAGTGGCAACAAATGTATCACTTCTGGTCATTTGTTGTCTTTTTTTTTTTTTTTCTCAAAATGAACTTCTGTAGAAAACAATGTATTGCACCCTCATTATAAGATCGTCCTTGCAGAGAATAGGGCAGGTGAAGGAACTGTTAACTGCATGGTGAGGCCCAGCATATAAGTACATGAAGTGCCTGGCACAGAGTAGGCGCCCAATAAATGCTGTAATTTTAATCTATGAAGATGTTCTTGATTCCATGTGGAAAATGAATTTCTTGGTTCCTCTTTTCAAGTATTTCTCAGTTCCTAGACTGCTGCAAGTATCTTGGCTCGTGTATAAGCCCCTAGTAAGAATAAATCACTTCAAATTGTATTTCTTTTGGTTCATGCAAAAATATATTCACAGGAAAAGAAAAAATAAATGAATATGCAAATGAGCAACCACTGGCCATAATGAATGCAAAAACGCTTCCCATCTTTCTGGTAGGTATAAAATAGACGGTCTGAAGGTCGAGAGACACATACGGAAGAGAGGAGAATACCAAGAAAAATGGGAGTTTTGTTAGTCCCTCCACACAACATACAGCATGATCAAACCTGACATATTAGGCGTGAAGCGGAATGCAATTCATTTCTGCCATTTTCAGGCCAGATCGCTATTTGATCTGCAAATCACACTGAGATGACCCAGAGTGAATTTCCTTGCTCAGCTTCTTGGCTTTCAATACAAGGCATAGTGTTTTATAGGTGTCTGACCTTTGGGGTTTAGGGTGATGCTGCTGCTTCCTCTGAAACAAGATTAACATGAAAAATGTGTTTTATCAAACAAGAATAATTCCAAAATGAGTACAGAAAAAGATAACTGTGTACCTTTCTTCTTAAAAATGTGCATATGTATGTTCCTACCACAAATAGTTGTCCCCAGGGGGATTTCAGAATTTGTACATAAATACATAAAAGGCAGGATATTGTATACTAATGACTCATACTTTTTTTTTTTAAGTTTAGCTGTGGAAAATATACGTGTCATGATCCTAATCCTGAAATGTTCATAAATTCTCCAGCACAGTTGTCAGCTTTTCCTGTGTTTTACTTCTCCCTATATCCACCTGTCACGCAGGCCCACGGATCTCTGCCTCTCCTTCCTGTCCGTGCTACTCACGTTCCCTGCACCCTCCCTGACAAGTGGGGTCACTGTCATCCCCACACTGCTTCCACGTCTTCTAAGACGCCACCACAGGGAGCTTATCTTCGGCACTTTCGTCCACAGCCTCCTCCTCCTACGTTTCCAGATGAGGAACAGCAGCAAAGGAAAGGCCATTCTGCACTATTTCCCTCAAAGGATGCTAACCGACAGTCTTTTACGCTGGTGATTGGACTACATCTTAAGACCTCGAAAGAAGTTTTACTGAGGATCACGGCACGCTGAAAATAATTTTGCATTTCTTTACTTTTAAGTCACAGCTTTACTGCAGATGTAACTCACGCGTCATAAAGTTCGCTCTTTTACGGTGTACCATTCGGTGGTTTCAAGTTCACCCTCAACGCGGTGCGGCCGCCACCACGATGTGGTCCCAGGACATTCTTCTCACCCAGAGAAACATCTGCACACCAGAGGCTCCCACCCCACCCCGACTCGCACAGCCCCCGGCGACCACGAACCTACTTTCTGTCTGCTTTCCCAGTTCCAGACAGCTCCTCTCGGTGGAATCACACAAAATGTGGGCTTTCGTCTTGAAAGGGATTCATTGTCTTCTTTTTTGCTCGTACAGAATCACCTTTTTAATGCCAGCGGTAGATGCTGGTCCCGCGGCCACTGAAACGCCGTATTTGGAGCGGCCGCCTCTGTTGTAAGAAACGTGCATTTATTTGGGGGCATTTCTAGTGCTTCTGTTGATGGTTTCTCTTTAATCCATTTCTTACTTGTTCAGATGTAGTTTGCCTTAAAATAGACAGCTTTTCCACACCCTTAGAGGCCTCTTCTTTTCACTTCTATCCAGGACCAGAGATGAAACTCAAAAGCCAACCATCCAATGGGCCACTTTGATCACGAGCCTTACGGAAGCTGCCAGCTGACTCCTCCTGGAGGCCAGGACCTGCCTCAGCTCCCAGGGCTTGTGACTTTGCCGCATCCCTCTTGTTCTCCGACAGCCTACCTGGTACCTTTCTGTCCTCTGGCTTCTCATCTTCACTAGTTCCAGACCCTTTCTGCCTACCTGGCTCCGTAGGGCTACCCTCTCCTGCTCCTGCATTCTCGAGACAGCTTTCCCCTAGAGAGGCAGATGCTGCAGGCCTGAAACCCGACCTGGCTGACCCCGACCTCCCCGCTGCTCTTTACTCCCTTGTCTCTCAACAGCTGTCTATCCCTTTAGACTCCTCACTTAGAGTTCCCACCGCCACACTGCGTACTAACCACCGTTTCGTTTGATCTGCTTTTGTCCAGAATTTAAACACGACACCCAGATGCCCCTCAGCTTGTTTTATTTCTTATCCTATTTCAGATGTTTCAACAGATTCATTTAACAATTTGTTTTCTCCAGTATTTCTCAAAAGTTTTATACTGCCTTAAAGTTTTGTTTTCTCAAACGTTATTTCAATTCAGCCCAATATGTATTTTAGCATAAACATTTTGCATGAAAGTATTTCTCATTTCCTATCTTTTTAAAAAAAATAGGCCCTCTCAATTTGTCACAATTTTATACCTGCCATTCCCCAGGAGATGTGCCGTGTGCTGGGGACAGAGACAGGTTACAAGTATGTCACTTAAGACTAGGGCAGAAGTTAGGCAGCTCTGCCGATTTCACTGTGTCTTTGAGTTAAAAGAGCGATGTGGACAGTACATTCATTGTCCATTGCTGCCATCACAAATCGTCACAATTTTAAATGCTTAAGATAACATAAACTTATGATCCTACAGTTCTGCAGATCCTAAGTCCAGTATGGGTCTCCCTGAGAAAGCTCAAGGTGTCACAGTGCTGTGTTCCTTTCTCCCGGTTCTCGGGGGTGAAATCTGTCTCCTGGCTCATGTGCCCAGCAAGGAGGGGCAAATAGAGCTCCATGTGGTCGCAGGGCTGAACCTCTACTTCTTTGCCCGCTGCCAGCTGGGGCTGGTCTCTCCATGGCCGTGCACGTGGCCCAGCACAGCTCATAATCAGCAACAGGGAATCAAACTCTTCTCAAACTGCCATGTCTCTGACCATTCCTCCGTGGTCACATCTCTCGGACGACAGCAGGGAAAGCCTCTCCATTTTCAGAGTCTCTTGATTCAATTTTACCCGGGGGTATTATTCAGTATGATCCCCGCATCTCAGGTCTATAACTTTAAGGTCCTATTGCCATGTAAGGTCGCATATTCATAGGGTTCAGAGATTAGAAGGTGGATACCCTTGGTGGGGGGGGGCTGTTATTCTGGCCCTGGCACACAAGAAAGTGTTTACTACAATGTGAGGAAGTAAACTAGTGTAGAATATTGTCAGCTCCTGAGGGCAGGACTGCATTTGCCTTGTTTCCTGCTCTATCCTCTGCCCTAGCCTTCTCTCTGGCCCTTATGGGTTTGGAGTAAGTACTTAATAAGGAGGTGAAAGGACCAAGTTATGACTGTGTCTTTTCCAGACAATGTCTAGCAGGTGCCCAATAAGCGAGAGGTAGGAGACAGGACAGAGCATATGAAGTGCAGCAGAGTCTGACCCGTGAGGAGTGGGGATGGCAGAAGCTGACATGAGAGAGTCACAGCCATCCGGGTGATTAGATACAACAGATGATCATAGGAGAGAAGTGATATTTGCAGAAAAACACGTCTAGGGGAAGTAATGAAAGTGGACTGAGTTGGTGGAGGGAGGGGAAGGAGGAAGTGTTTGAGAGTAAGATCTGGGAGATCTTTAGGTGACTGCGTGGAGACAATGTGATCAGATGCACCAGGCTGATGAAAATCAAATATATTTCCAGGTTTCTAGTCCCCTGGATGTTTTCTTCTGACTCCCCATGGGTGGTCGAATTCCCTAAGCTGTTCTACAACATCTGATCCTTGTTGGTCTTAATGTTCCTTGTTGGTTTCCAAATTATAGATGGTTTCCGCTCATGCAGAACTATCGAACTCTTGGAAATTTCCTGCGTGCCGTGTGTGCTAGACTGACCCCAGGCCACGCCCCACGGAGCCTCCAGCCTTGCTGCTATCACTGGTCCACGGCCCGAGGGACCTACCCGGCCCAGCGGAGAAGCAGACGCACCTCTGTGGGCCGTGCAGTGTGCTTGTATCTAAGCAAGCCTAGTGTAGCCTTCTCCACCCGAGGCAGAGGTCTGGGTACCCGGAAGGTACTGGGAAAATGAGCAGGCGAGTGAGTGAAGTGACAGGTGCATTTCTCGCAGGTGTGACGCCGTTAGGGCAGTGGGACAGGCCTGCCCGGCTTCCTCCTGCCAGGTTCATGCCGCAGTGAACCTGCACTTCTTTGACCACTGGAGACTGTGCGGCAGGTACCAAGAGTGTCCCCCTGACCTTTTCTCTCCAATTCAGAGGTACACGAGGTGCGTGTCCCAGTGATTCCTCCTCACTTCCAGCCAGGGTGAAAGTGCGGGTTTCATTTCGTTTTTGTGTCAGAAGGGGCTTTGGGCCCAG
The DNA here is from genome assembly GCF_018350195.1 of Panthera tigris. Taxonomy (NCBI): domain Eukaryota; kingdom Metazoa; phylum Chordata; class Mammalia; order Carnivora; family Felidae; genus Panthera; species Panthera tigris. The sequence goes on from NC_056670.1 coordinate 4,122,960, forward strand.
ACCCCCATTCACTGCTGAGGGTCTCTCTCCGCCCGCCCCCACCACGTCTTTTCAAATGACACCCACCCGTTCAGCACTTACCCACTTACTGGAAGTTTCCTTTGGCTGTTTCGCTATAATCATATAAATGAATAGAATCCTTCTAGGTAATCAGTCTGTCAATTTCAAAATGACATGGCTGTATTCCAAACTAAATTCTAAACTGCAATTTCCTGCTTCAGTTCTATATCCTACTTATATTACACCTGCTTACGGCTGCCAATTAGATTCATGAAACTATACAGTTCCTGGTTTTTTACAAATATTCTGAGCCTTAAGTTGGAAGGCAGGTATAGACAAAGGAGTAGAAACGGGTGATTTTAATTTTCTTTTAATAACACTAATGAGGGGCCCCTGGGTGGCTCAGTCAGTTAAGCTTTTGACTCCTCATTCTGGCTCAGGTAATGATCCCAGGGTCATGGGATTGAACACTGCATCAGGCTCTATGCTGACGGTGTGGAGCCTGCTTGGGATTCTCTCTCCCTCCTTCTGCCCCTCCCTCCCTACTCTCAAAATAATAATAGTAATAATAATGATGACGATGATGATGAGTGGAATCTGGACTCAGTGACTGTATGCAAAAGTATAATTCCTTTTTTCTCACTACAGATAGTTGGTAGAGACTCATTTATTTCCTCCATAAATCTGGGGTGTACCCTTGCGATATACATATGTAAACCATGATTGAATATGGGCTTTATCAACACGCTGATACATGAACAAAAGTATTCAAGCACGGTGAGGGGCCTCATTATTCACATAAGTTGTTATTCCTTTTGACTAAATAACACATACATTAGAAAAAGAGAAATCATCATCATAGTCGGCGCATTTTGACGAGAGATCAATGTGTGTTTTGAATGAGCCCCCCCGCCCCCATCTTGCTTCCAGAGAAGCCGAGACAAACATGTCTCCACATTATTAGCCGTGCGGGAAAACAACAGTCCTGCTTGAGACTCGTTCCCGGAAGGAAGGTGATAGTCTGTTAGACATTTGGAAAAATAAGCTTTTTTTTTTTAACCCTTACAAAATAGATCTAGGAGTGTACCACTTACAGCTATTCCTTAAAAAAAAAATGTGTGCCCAAGATATTCTTAGATTTCTATTCTCAGGGTGTTTCCAGGAAGTAAAACCCAACAACCTTCTTCTGATAGGGAATGTGTCTGCTTCCTAATCAGAAAAAGAGAGAGAAAGAGAAGATGCCAAGGGTGAACTGGAGCGGTCTCTGAGTGGCTCAGAGGATGTGATGGGAGACCTTCCTGGGAGGAACAACAAAGACGGGAGAGAAGGAGGGGAGGCACAAGGAGAATCACAAATGAGACGGCACTCTGAATTATTCTTGGCTTTCTGTACACAACAGAACAGCTGGGCAGCAGGCAGGTGACTTGCGAGAGAGCGCGCAGACATCCCGCTTTGCTGCAGACAGTCCTGCCTTACGAGTGCCACCCAGCGCCCTCCCCAGGCCACCCTTCTCTCCTTCTCTTTCAAGGGTGACCCAACATGCGTAATAAATGGCGCACTGATTGTACAAAACGGTGCTGAAAAAAACGTAAGACGCAATCCCTTTAAAGCCCATAGCTCTGCTCATCGCTATTTGTTCTTTACTCTCACACTGAAAGGCTGAGGGGAAAGAAATTATTTTCCAAAAGAACTCAGCTCACTTTTATCTCCCGACCCTGGGATGCCCCGCACTTCGCCATTCAGACAGAGGAGCTGGATTTGTTTTCATCCTACTCAGACACAGGTTTTAAACATCTTGTTTCACTGTGTTGTCTGCTAAGGGATTTTTCTTTACCTGTATACCTGGATATGAGTGGAGTGGATCTCATTCGAGTGCTGTTCTCCTTTTTACATAAACTGGGTCAGAAATAAACAAAAGAGCTGGTCAATAAGAATCAATAATGTGTAAGAAAAAGAAAAGAGCTAGAGACAGCGAATCCTAATTAAAAAAAAATAAAATCCTAGGTTTGGAATTGAACAGATCTTTATTCAAATCTTGCCTCTGCTAACATTAACTCAATAATTCGGGCAAAACGTCAGTTCCCTTATAGGCTTAAAATAATAAAAGTAATTCTTCCCTCACAGAGCGGTTATGAGAAATAAAGATAAAATGATGTGCGTTTCTTAGCAAGGAGGAGCTCACTAAATTCCTGGTCTCCAGAGATAAATCTTTGTCTGTTTTGCGTATGAGGCATGTTCTCTATTTAATCCAATGCAAATTCAAAGCCCTCTTTCATTCTATGATACGGAACACGGCGCTGGAGAAGATGGGGTGCTTATCCAAAACTGAAGGACTCTTCTCTCTTGTTCTTCCTGCATTAAGTATTTTTTAATGTTTATTTATTTTTGGGAGAGAGAATGAGAGTGAGAGTGAGAGAGAGAGAGAGAGAGAGATGATGATGATGATGATGATGATGATGATGATGATGAGCGGGGGAAGGGCAGAGAGAGAGGGAGACACAGAATCCGAAGCAGGCTCTGAGCTGTCAGCACAGAGCCCGACGTGGGGCTCGAACCCACGAACCGTGAGACCATGACCTGAGCTGAAGTCGGACGCTTAACCGACGGAGCCACCCGGGCGCCCCCATTTTGCATTTTGCAGCGCAGAAGCTCAGGTTCTGATGTCTCGTATGCCGAGGACCCGCACACTGGTTGCAGCCCGCTGGATGGTGGTCAACCCATGGCTGCCCTCCTTCCTAGAGGGGAGCGGGGACAGTGTCCACTTAACTCCGGGGCGCCACCTCTCTGCAGGGGTGTGTTCCCAGACCCACCCCACCCTGAGCAACAGGCAAGCAGTCTCTCCGCAGTGTGGCAGGTGGGGCTCTCAACCCGCCTCGGGGGTACCTCCAGCCACAAGTGCCCAGAGCTGCATCCGGAGCCAAGCTGCTCCGACGGGGCCCAGCAGAAGGACCCCTCTCCATCAGGAGTCAAAGATACTTCTAGTTTTATCACAAATGTTTCAGTTTTTTACCTCCAGCGATCTCAACACAATGGGAAAACCGGAACAAGAGAAAGGATTCTTCTTCTTCTTCTTTTTTTTCAGAGTAAAGGGAAAATGTATCAAAAGATGAGCACAAAGCACTCAGCCTCTGGCCACTTTCTGCAACTGAACTGCAGCCTGGATCTCTAACTTCCATAACACAGCAGAAACAAAACTAAACTTAAACACGCGGTTCCTCAAGGCTCACTGACAACATGGCCCAGCGTTAGGAAGATCCGCTTGTGCCGAGAGCTTATCCTGTTGGGCTGAGATGATTTTACTTGACTAAACACTAAGAATACAAAAACAAAATTACATCAAGAACATGACTTTCACTGAATAAAATGGGGGTCCAAACAAAAAGATCATGACAATTCTACTTGGCACACACCTCATTAGACGTTCTCTCTCTCTCTCTCTCTCTCTCTCTCTCTCTCTCTCTCTCTCTCTCCCACTCTTTTTTTCACATTCAAAGTCTGTTCCCGACTCTGTAGGTGGGGTCCTGGCTAGTGCTGCTGAGAACCAAGGAGGAGGTCCCCATACACACAGTCCCTCATAGTAACTATTCTGTAAATCAAACTCCTAGTGAAAATACACAAGCATTCATATTTAAACTAATTTTCTAAAATTAGGAAATTAGTCAATTTGTTCCATTTGAGGCATATCTAATGATACCTGCCCAACCCATTTTCATTTTATAAATACGATTAGTAATCGGCTCTAGGCCAACGTAATAAACTTTAAAGTAGATTAATATAATCCTCTTAGCATATGGAATACCACAAAGTTCACAAAAACCAAGTTTAGCACCTAATAAATAGAGTCTCTGACAGAACTGATGGCCAATAGGTTCTTGTGGCTGGTTAGATAAGAGTAAAGCTGCCTCTATAAAGCGTCATGATTTTTATTAATGAGGAAAGAGATCTAGCTACTTTTCCTACCTAAGACCAAACTCCCAGATATTTGAAATGATCAGACTTCGAATTTTTTAAAAAAATCTTCAGAGTTGTCTGATATTTTTCAGTTTTTATGTTAATATTCTGATATTGTGAAGGCCAGCTTAGAGCCCTGAGAATTCCAGTTCTAAATATAAATTCTTATTCCTATGTCCTAAGATGAAACTGGTCTGGAATATCTATGATTAATTACTTTTGTGGAAGGCAAGCAGGTAGGGAAGAGAGAAAACACAATTTCCAAAATGGCAACACTTACTGCACATTTTAAAAAACCTACATCTCTTGATAATTTCCTTTCTTCCTGAAAATGCTAAATACCTCTGCCCTTTATGGAGAAAACTGAAGGAACTGTTACTTTTTTTTTTTTTTTTTTTTTTACAGATTTTATCTTTAAGTAATCTCTGCACGCAACATGGGGCTCGAACTCAGAATCCCAAGATGGAGAGTCACATGCTCCACCAACTGAGCCAGACAGTGCCCTAGGAAGTTACTTTTAGATCTAGGAATTAAAAGGTAATGTTTGCCCCCAAAGGTCTATAGTAGCATCTCTTCTCCTCTCATTGCTAAAAATATGGCCACTCCTCTGTTTATTCCAATATACATATTTATCAAGAATCTATGCTTCCCAATTAATAATATCAGCAACATGGGAATAGCTTGTTTCTAAGAAAGAATTCAAGGATAAACGATAACGGGCGGCATAGGGCCATCCTATGAACAGATAACAGGTGTTTCCAAAGACTTCAAAGGAGGAAGAGTTGATTCTAGCTGAGATAATGTGGGATAGAAACTGTAGTTGGGAGTCAGATCCTCCAATGACTCTGATTCCATCTGTCTGAGCAAGGGCCAGGACATGAGCATTTTTTAAACATTCCGAGATAATTCTAATACTCTGCTGAAGTTAAGAATCACTGAGCTTGAGGGAAAAAGCAAAAGGAGAGAGAGAAGGATGACAGGGGAGAGGAGACCATTTACAGCACAAGAGAGATGGTGTGAGCCCAGGCACATGGGCAGGAACGGGTAACACAGGATGAGTAGACTCATCATTCATTGGTTTAGAGAGTCATGGTTTGCCCTGGAATGTTGTTACCAGATTCCATAAGCCTCTTGATTGTGATTGCTGAGATAAATAATTTCATTTTGTCTTATCGGTAATTGGGTAAGTATTTAAGGTTTGTAGAGGGAATACAAAATACTGAAAGTAGTATTTTGGAGAAATCTTTCCAACACATAAGAGTAGAGACAGTTTGGAGATTAAGAAAACCTTTGACACTGGTTTTCCAACATATGGGTGGATAAGGTTCATTTGTGGAACCTATTTAAATACAGCTCTAGGGACCCACGCTCAAGAGATCCCGAGCGAGTAGGTCTGGGTGAGGCCCAGTACCTGCATTTTCAGCAAGGTGTTCACTTAATTTTGATGCAGATGCCACATGGACCAAAAGCTATTCAGATACAATAGTTTTTGCAGGAAATGGTTAAGAGATGTCTGAGGACCATGATTAGTTCTATATATCCAGAAATATTTACTGAGTACTGATATATGTTGGATATATGTTCCAGCTGGATATATGTTCCAGCTATTTGAGATAGCTGGAAATGAAAGTATCAATTGGTCAAGGATCTTACCATCCAAGAACTAACTCTAAAATGAAGACAGACGGACATGTAAGCAAGTAATGACAGCAGTGGTTACCACGACCTTTATTGTTATAATTTCTTTTTTTTTAATGCTTATTTATTTTTAAGAGAGAGAGCAAGCAGGGGAGGGACAGAGAGAGACAGAGGCACAGAATCTGAAGCAGGCTCCAGGCTCTGAGCTGTCAGCACAGAGCCCAACATGGGCCTCGATCCCACGAACTGTGAGATCATGACCTGAGATGAAGTCAGACACTTAACCGAATGAGCCCCCGGATGCCCCAACTGTTAATAATTTCTATTGGCAACTCCATATGTGTGTGTGTGTGTGTGTGTGTGTGTGTGTGTGTGTGTGTGTGTGTTAGGTGTTCTGCTAAGCTTCATATATACAATAGATCATGCATTTTTCTCTTTTTTTCCCTCCATCACAGCAATATTCTAAAATAGGAATGACTCTTATCCCATTCTCCCATGAGGAAGGCAGGAGTCTGACTGTTAGGTTTCTTAGGTTAAACAGACTGGGATGGCACCAACTAAGGTGAGGGGAAGAAAATAATGACTATTTTTACAAAACGTAATTTCTTTTAATGTTCACTTATTTTTAAGAGAGAGGCAGAGAGTGAGCGGGGGAGAGGCAGCAAGAGGGAGACATAGAATCTGAAGCAGCCTCCAAGCTCTGAGCTGCCAGCACAGAGCCCGACACGGGACTTGGAACTCATGAGCCATGATATCATGACCTAAGCTGAAGTCAGACACTTAACCAACTAAGCCACCCAGGCATCCCTATAAACAATAATTTTAAAATTCATGTGAATTTGTGGGTTTAGAATTTCATGGAATTTTAACGCTGGAGAATTTTTTTAAGTGCCAATTATGAGGCTTCTATGGTCTGGAATAGCTCTGTTTATGTAATCACTGCTTTAGGTTATTACAGCAGTAAAGTTAAAAATAAATTCTTAACGTAAGTCAGTCAGACCAAGCTCTGGCTCTCACAGTTGTTGGAATGTAGTTAAGCCAATCAATATGAGACCAAATATATTAATCAATATACAGCCTTCTCTCCTGCAACATGTTCAGTGATGGAGTACTGAATTCAGGAAGGGACAAAGACCTGTTCAAATATGGACAAGAGGGGCGCCTGGGTGGCTCAGTCGGTTAAGCGTCCGACTTCAGCTCAGGTCACGATCTCACGGTCCATGAGTTCCAGCCCCGCGTCGGGCTCTGGGCTGATGGCTCAGAGCCTGGAGCCTGTTTCCGATTCTGTGTCTCCCTCTCTCTCTGCCCCTCCTCCATTCATGCTCTGTCTCTCTCTGTCTCAAAAATAAATAAACGTTAAAAAAAAATTTTTAAAAATTAAAAAAAAAACAAATATGGACAAGAACTTTCATTTGACACCCCACAGCTGACAAGTAGATCAATAGATGAACAATGTGAAAAATACATTCTATTAAGATAAGCCTCTTCAGATAATAGTAATTATTATGGTGTACATGTGACTTTTGGTAATTTGTTTATATTAATAACTACCAGAGTTACTTTTGAAAATCTATGATAAGTAAGGTTACACTCATTTCTCCTGAAATCCAGATCATTTAAAATATAACGCTATAGGGGTGCCCGGGTGGCTCAGTCAGTTAAGCAACCAATTCTTGGTTTTGACTCAGGTCGTGATCTCACAGTTCTTCAAGCTCTGTATGGGGCTCTGTGCTGCGAGAAAGGAGCCTACTTAACATTCTCTCTCTCTCTCTCTCTCTCTCTCTCTCTCTCTCTCTCTCAAAATACATAAATAAACTTAAAAGTAATAATAATAGTAAAAATATAACGATACATTTTAGTGATGAAATAATATATAAAAATCAAAATTACGTCAGCACTCAGGTAAAATGAGCAGACAGCTCTTGCACTTACAAAAACTACGACAGAGAAAAGAAGTCACACATGACTTATTATGGAAGAAAGGTGTAACATTTGGATAACCAAACCAAAATTCCCACTCTACACAAATGAATTTCCTTACTGGCCTAGGAGTGACTTCAGCAAAGGTCACCAGGTAATACCCCAGACTTTGTTAGAACGGCAGAGACAAGTGGATCTAGAAAACTCCAGTTTCTTTTGTGATGAATTATTAAACTTTGAGAAGAGTCATTGCCCCACCTAACCCCAGAGCTTTGCTTCATCTGGCAGTCTTAGTCTGTCAGCTTCTAGGGCACACACCTGTTTCCCTGCAACAGCAACACAGCAACAGTAGCAGTGTTGATAATGACTCTTTAATCAGCCCTGTCCTTATTGGCAGGGGAACCCTTCCCAGGGTGACTTCCCTGAGCGCCAGAACTATCTGCATGACCTCGTATGAAGCTGCCACGTCAAGAAAAGTAAAACTGTTTTAGAATATTACCCATTTATTCTGCTTACTCATGACCTGGGAATACATAAAGGTTCTATTATTATTCTTTAGTGGAATCTGAGCCATGTCTACATTTCAGCTTTAAGAAAGTCACGATCACTGGGGACTTCGGGGAAGTCATTATTATGAGGGAATATTCCAGGAATACAGTTGTCTGCATTGCCACTAAAATATACATTAATAATGGTAACAGCTATCATTTCTTAAATGCTTACTAGGTACCCAGCATTGTGGCAGATTCTTAACCTATATTACTTACTTTTCATAACAACCCTTTGCCATGATGAAGCTTATGGAGGTTGAACTAAGCAGGACCCATCTATATGCTGCCTATAAGAGGCCCATTTCAGACTAAACACACCTGCAGATTGAAAGTGAGGGGATGGAGAACTGTTTATCAGGCAAATGGATGTCAAAAAAAGCCAGAGCAGCAATATTTCAGAAAAATAGACTTTCTTTCTCTTTTTTATTTTTTGAGGAGAGAGAGAGGGAGAGGGAGGGTCAGGGAGAGAGAGAGAAAGAGAAAAAGAGAGAGAGAGAAGATCTTACACAACCAGCATGAAGCCCAACTCAGGGCTCAATCTTGTGACTGTGAGATCATGACCCGAGTCGAAATCAAGAGACATTTAAATGACTGAGCCACTAAGGCACACCAGAAAAACAGACTTTAAAACAAAGAAGGTAACAAGAGGCAAAGAAACACACTATATAATAATAAAGGGAAAAATCTAACAAGAAGATATAACAATTTAGGCACCCAATACGGAGCACCCAAATACAAGGCAGAGAGTAACAATCATAACCCAGCTAATTGATACTATTAGCTAATTGATACTATTGTACTATTATACTACAATAACAGTAGGGGAATCTAACACCCACTTACATTAATAGATCATCCAAACAGAAAATCAACAAGGAAACAGTGGCTTTGCATGACACAGCTTTCAATGACACCAGATGGATATAACAGATATATTCAGAATATTCCATCCTAAAACAGCACCATACACATTCTTCTCAAGTGCCCATGGACTATTCTCCAGAATAGATCACATATTAGACCACAAAGCAAATCTAAACAAATTCAAAAAGACTGAAGTCATACCATGTATCTTTTCAGAACATGGTATGTTCAAAAAGCTATGAAACTAGCTATGAAACTAGAAATCAACCACAAGAAAAAAATCTGGACAGAGTACAAATACATAGAGGTTAGCCTAATATGCTACTAAACAATGAATGAGCCAACAAAGAAAATAAAAAGGAAATTAAAAAATACATGAAGACAAATGAAAATGAAAACACAACAGTCCAAAATTTGGGGATGCAGAAAAAGAAGAAAGTTTATAGCAATACAGGCTTAACTCAAGAATCAAGATAAATCTTAAAAACAAACAAACAAAACCCCACAAAAACCCTAACTTTACACCTAAGGGAGCTAAAAAGAGAATAAACAAAATAAGAAACTTGTAGAAGAAAGATAATAATAAATATTAGAGCAGAAACAAATGAAATAGAAACTTAAGTAAATAAATAAAACGATAGAAAAGATCAAAGAAACCAGGAGGCGGTTCTTTGAAAAGATCAACAAAATTGATAAAAAATTTAGCTAGACTCATTAAAAAAAAGAGAGAGAGAGAAAACTCAAATAAACAAAATCAGAAATGAAAGAGGAGAAATAACCAACACCACAGAAATACAAAGAATTTTAGGAGAATATTATGGAAAATTATGTGCCAACAATTGAACAAGCTAGAAGAAATAGATAAAATCTTAGAAGTATCCAACCAACCTAAACTGAAGCAGGAAGAAATAGAAAATCTGAACTATTGTGTTTCATGAATAAAAATGAATCAGTAACCAAAAAACTCCCAACAAACCAAAGTGCAGGACAAGACAACTTCACAGGCAAATTATCCCAAAAATTTAAATAAGAGTTATTCCTAAACAATTCCAAAACATAGAAAAGAAAGGAAATCTTCCAAATTCATTCTTTGAGGCCAGCATTACCCTGATACTAAAACAAGATAAAGACACTACAAGAAAAGAGAACTACACGTCAATATGTCTGATGAACAGAGATACAAAAATTCTCAGCAAAATATTAGCAAACTGAATCCAACAATACATTAAAAAATCATTTATCACAATCAAGTGGTATTTATTCCTGGGAATACAACAGTGGCTCAATATGAACAAATGAATCAATGTGATATGGTGCATCAATAAAAGAAAGGATAAAAATCATCTGATCATTCTAATAGAAGAAGAAAAAGCATTTGACAAAGTCAATATCCATTCATAATCAAACCTCTTAACCAAGTTGGTTTACAGGGAACATATAGTAACATAATAAAGGCCATATATAAAAAACCCACACCTGACACCATACTCAATGACGAAAAACTGAGAGCTTTTCCCCTAAGGTCCTGATCAAGACAAGGATGTCCACTCTTACCACTTTTATTCAACATAGTACCAGAAGTCTTAGCTACAGCAATCGGACAAGAAATTTTAATAAAAGGCATCCAAATTGGTAATAAAGAAGTAAAACTTGCTATTTGCAAGTAACATGATACTCTATAGAAAACCCTAAAGACTCCACTAGAACTGATAAATTAAGTCAGTAAGGTCACCACAAACAAAATCAATACACAGAAATCCATAGCATTTCTATACACTAATAATAAAGTAGAAGAAAGAGAAATGAAGAAACAGTCCCAGTTATAATTGCACCAAAAATAATAAAAACCTAGGAATAAACTTAACCAAACAAGGGAAAGACCTGTACTCTGAAAACTCTAAAAGAGCGATGTAAAAAACTGAAGACGACACAAAGAACTGGAAAGACATTCCATGCTCATGGATTGCAAGAACAAATATTGTTAAAATGTCTATACTACTCAAAGTAGTCTACAGATTTAATGTTGTCCTTATGAAAATACCAAAACATTTTCACAGAGCTATAACAAACAATCCTAAAATTTATATGGAACCATGTAAGACCCCAAATAGCTAGAGCAATCTTGAAAAAGAACAAAGCTGGAGTAGCACAATCCCCAATTTCAAGGTATACTACAAGTATAGTAATCAAAACAGTATGGTACTGGCACAAAAACAGACACAGAGATAAATGTAACAGAATAGAGCCCAGAAATAAACCCATAATTGTATGGTCAATTAATCTTTGATAAAGGAGGCTACCATATGCAATGGGAAAAAGTCTGTTCAACAAATGCTGTTGGAAGAAGAGGACAGCCACATGCAAAAGAATAAAACTGCACCGATTATTTGCACCACACACAAAGATAAACTCAAAATGATTAAGAAACTAAATGTAGACCTGAAATCATAAACATCCTACAAGAGAGCACAGGCAGTAATTTCTCTGGCATCAGCCATAGTAACATTTTTCTGGATATGTCTCTTGAGGCAAGAGAAACAGCCAATAAAATTAAAAGGCAACCCAGTGAATTGAAGAAGATATTTGCAAATGACATATCCAATAAAGGGTTAGTATCCAAAATATATAAAGAACTTATACAACTTATACAACTTATAGAACTTATACAAGTCAACACACAAAAAAAACAAGTAATCCAATTAAAAAAATGGGCAGAAGATATGAATAGACATTTCTCCAGAGAAGACATATGGTGGCCAATAGATACATAAAAAGATGCTCGACATCACTCGACATCAGAGAAATGCAAATCAAAACCACAATAAGATAACAGTTCACACATGTCAGAATGGTTAAAATAAAAAAACACAAGAAACAACAACAAAACAAAATAACAAAACAAAACTAAACACAACAGGTATTGGTGAGGATGTGGAGAAAGGGGAACCCTTGTGCCCTGTTGATGGGAACGCAAACTGGTGCAGCCACTGTGGAAAACAGTATGGAGGTTCCTCAAAATATTAAAAATAGAGCTACCACATGATCCAGTAATTCCACTACTATTTACCCTAAAAATATGAAAACACTAATTCAAAAAGATGCAAGTACCCCTATGTTTATGCAACATTATTTACAATAGCCAAAATATGGAAGCAGCCCAAGTGTCTATTAACAGATGAGTGGATAAATAAGATGTATATATATGTGGTATATACATGTAGTGTGTGTATGTATATATATATATATATATATATATATATATATATATATATGTATATATATGTGGTATAGGTGTGTGTGTGTATGTGTGTGTGTGTAATGGAATATTACTCAGCCATCTAAAAGAGTGAAATCTTGCCATTTGCAACAGTATACAGGGATGTAGAGGATATTATGCTAAGTGAACTAGGTCAGTCAGCGAAAGACAAATATCATATGATATCACTCATATGTGGAATTTAAGAAACAAAACAAACGAACAAAGAAAACAAGAGACAAACCAAGAAACAGACTCTCAACTACAGATAACAGACTGATGGTTACCAAAGGGGAGGTGGGGCAAAATAGGTGAAGGGGATTAAGATTACACTTATTGTGGGGGCCCTGAGTGGCTCAGTCAGTGAAGGGTCCAACTCTTGGTTTTGCCTCAGGTCATGATCTCATGGTTCGTGAGATTGAGCCCCACGTTGGGCTCTGCACTGAGCATGGAGACTGCTTGGGATTCTCTCTTTCCCTCTCTCTCTCTCTGGCTCTCTCTCATAATAAATAAATAAGCTTAAAAAATACACTTTTTGTGATGAGCACTGGGTAATCTTACACTAAGACTTGAATGTAAGACCTGAAATGATAAAACTGGAAAGATAACACAGCGGTAAGCTCCTTGACATAAGTCTTGGCAATGAGTTTTTGGATCTGATGCAAAAGTAGAAGCAACAAAAGCAAACATAAACTATTGGGACTTCATCAAACTAAAAAAACTTCTGCACAGCAAAGGAAGCCATCAACAAAATCAGAGCCTATGCAATGGGAAAAATATTTGCCAATATACTGGATGAAGGGTTCATAGCTAAACTATTTGATGAACTCACACAACTTCACAGCAACCCCCCCCCCAAATACTCCCGATTTTAAAAATGGACAGAAGATCTGAACATTTTTCTAAAGGGGACACACTGATGGCCAACAGACACTTGAAAAGATGCTCCACATCACTCATCATCGGGTAAATGCAAATCAAAACCACAACAAGATACCATGTCACATCTGTCTCAACGGCTGGAATCAAAAACCCAACAAGTGTTGGTGAGGAAGACAAATGTATGATCTCACTTGTACATGCACTGTGAGAATCTAAAGCCTAAACCCAAACAGAAGAAGCTCATAGAAACAAAGAACAGACAGGTGGTTGCCACCTGGGTAAAGTCAGGGAAAGGGTCCAAAGGGACAAGCTTGCGGCTGTAAAACAAAGTGCATATTTGAAAGTTGCTAAGAGAATAGATCTTCAAAGTTCTCATCACAAGGAAAATGTCTATGATGATGTATGGGGCCAGATGGTAAACAGGCGCTGTGGTGATCATTTTGCAACATATATAAACATCAAATCATTTTGTAGTAATGTTAGTAAACTAACATGTATGTCAGTTACACATACGGTACATTAATGAGACCTCAATTTAAAAAAAAAAAAAAAGGGAAAAATCTACATGTCTGTAATCACCTCAACAGTTCCATTTATCTCCAAAACTGAAGAACAAAAAGCAATCTTGTAGTCTTACTGAACACTTTAGGGGTTGATCAAACAAGATCAAACACACCAGACTTAGTGTCCTCTCCTGGAGACGGGCTCAGTCCACTGGGAAGAGAGTCAGTTCCCCGAGAGAAGCTGGAGGAGGAGGAGGCAGAGAAAAACAGCCTCTGATCACAGCGTCAGGGCTGAGAAGAACAACCAGGAAATGGTCAAGGTTTGGAAAATATTGAGATGTTTTAGTAGCATAATATAATGGGGCAAAATTTTACAGAATGCCGTATTACCCTTTCACTAGAATAAGAAATGCCTGTTATATTCTATGGGAAATGTAAACTCCCCGGTTCTTGCTTGACCTGCAGAAAGGTGAAGGACCTGTCCTGAATTATTAACCAGAGGATTCAGTGTTTGAGACACACAAGTCACAGAACTACGCACTCAGCATCTTAAGTTACAGAAACTACTTGAAGGTGTGTAGCCTGCAACTCAATGTCTGAAGGAATGACTACGTCACGTGAGGAGTCCAAAAAGTCAACCATAGACCCAGACAGTATTTGTACTGCTACCTGACAGAATTTGTAGGCAAACTTCTATCTACCTCATGCCATTCTGCTTTTGCTTCACGCACAAGGAAGAAAATAGAGATTTTTTAAAGGATAGTTACAAAGCATACTGCATACGCCTTCAAGTTGGTGGATTCCCAAAGGAAAAAAGTTTAACTAGAAAGTTCCAGCAACACGGCTGATTAAACCAATGCAGAGGAACTTATGTTCCTCCTACAACAAAAAATAAAATAAGATAAAATAAAATACGACACAATGTTAAAATATAATGGATAAAAATAGCAGTTATTAAAAACAAACCAAATGTACTACTCTTTGCAACTCTGCTCTAAGTCTGAAGTTATGTCAACACACAAAAGTTTAAAAATCTGCTAGTAATAATTGACACTATTGATCCGGTACCATCTCAAGCAGTGTCTAAAATAAAGCTGATATGTGATAGAATATAGATGAAAAAAATTCCTAATAATGTTTGGGTCTCTAGTTTTTCCTAAAGCCGAATTATATTTCTGTCTTTGGATTCCTTGGGACACTCAGGTATTCCTAACAGATTTCCATTTAATTTAAACTTTTTCAAGATGGCTTCCCACCAGTTAACACTGATGTGATGGACTCACTTACGTTACACACAGTAAAATGCACACTTCTGAAATACAGTGACATCACCGGGCCAAATCTTTTCCTCTATCTGGCTTCTTACAACTGATTGAAAACACTCTTTACATAAGACCACAGGCTCAAACCAAATTATAAAATTGGATCATCATTTATTTTTAATTACTTTGTATTTTTACCAGTTAATTGTACAGTTAAATGAGGCTTAAAGGGAATTTGTGCCGGACCTCCTTCCTTCGTGACTGTGGAATATTCTTTTAGTTAAGGACTGTGGAAGGCTTCTGTGTCCTGAAGGACAGAGGAAAAAAAGACGGAAAGCTCTCATCAACCAACTGAACTGAGAGTATCTCTTGTCCCTGTAGATCACAGGGAATAGAAATACAAAAATAAAGAAATCCTATTGTGAGTTAGAAAAACTGCTGAAAAAAATACGTCATTGGGATTTTGAATTGGAGAAAAAATACCAAGTAGGTCTGAAACCTGTTTAAGATTTCTAAAATTTCCCTCAAAGTGTCTTTACATCATCAGTCTTATGCAAACTGTAGGCACATCACTGATCTGAAGCTAAGGATATGTGTGACATGTTACAAAATAGCTAATGAGCTTGAAAAACAGTAAAATTAAAATACTTTTTTAAGAAGAAAATAACATTGAACCACTTTCTTTTAATTCTTAAGAATTATATTGAGCTGGTTCTAAGTGATCCCTATGGAAGCCATATGAATATTTCAGAACATAAAGATTGCATTAGTGTTTTTCAAAGCACTTTTCAAAGCACTTTATAAGAGAGACTATAGCTGAAGTTTTTATATTCTGGTTTAAAAGGTAGGATTATTTTTGGTTTGTCCTTAAAGTAGGCTGCTATTCTAACTAATATACTCTAAATCCCAATCCTTTGTGTAACTACTGTCATGATTTTTTGCCATCCTACCTGACATAGTATTCTATTATCTGGTTCATATATTTGAATCAACCCACTTTATTTACTTCTGTACTTTTTCATTTTTAAAATGAGACGGTATATCAGTGTAGAAATCACTGGTTTGATGATATATATCTTTCACAATGCATATTTTATACTATTCTGTATCTTACTAGGTAAAACTATAGCTACTAATGTAAAAAATTCCAAGTAGTTTAACATTGACAACGACCTCATGTTTGAGCACGGGTATATGTACCACATTTCATAAAACAGAATAATACTCCTGAGAAGTTAACGCTCACAAAAACATGTGGTGCATGTAAGAGGTCATGAGAACACACAGCGGTCACTATGCATCACCGTTGAGCAGGGGACCCCGCTGGAATTCTGTGACCACTAGCTGCTGAGCTCCAGAAGCGTGAGCAGAGAGGTCATCGTTTAGAGGAGAAGTGAAGAGTACTGGTAATAGCAAGCACTTGGTTCTCACAACACCGCCATTACCCACATCACAATTTGGCGTGCAAAATTCACTTTTAATTCACTTCATTCACTTGCTTGACAAGTGGCTCTCCAGATCTGTCACTTGCGTATCCATGAACCCGTCATTGTTTTGTATCATTTAGTAATTCTGGTATCCGTGTGCCAACTGGTTGTACCAAACGTGGCTAGTCACAGAACGGAGTTTATGAACATTTTGTTAGTGGTTCATTAACGGAACATTTCTGAAAGTACCTTGAGCTGTGCTTAAAAAAATTTCCAGGAGCGCCCTGAACTGAAGCCGGATTGATAAAGTGTCTGGAAATAGTAGCCTATCATTGAATAGAAAGAAATTCATGTATAGTGATTTCAATAGAAACCGAGCATTATTATCCTAGCCAGATAGAAACCCAACTTCCTACATCAGAACACTTGGATGGATACCATCGTAGGCCTTAAGACACACAATAAAATGTGTCAAAGGATGATCGTCATGGCCTTCTTCCACCTAAGAATATATGATGCTACAAGATTATGATTTTTGAAGAATTGTACTAGCCTTTTACATGTACTCAGTTTAAAAAATAATACTGCAAGGGCCATTACAAACACAAACAAAGTTATCACCAAACTGCCTTAAAAATCAAACGGAGACTTTGTGGTTAAAAAAAAGAGTAAAAAACAAACAAACAGTAGACAGTGATGTTAAAAACTGAGGCCGACTTCTCCCAGCACCTTTGCTGAGATAGAGTGCACGTAGAAAAGAAAAAGACACAGTGCTCAGCTGCCAACTACACTGAACAGCAGAAAGGGGACAAGGCTGTTTTAAAGACGTATGAGAGGATCAACTTCATCCAGAGAGAAAGGAGAGGACAGAATCAGACTTTTTATTAGGCAGAAATCACTATCCAGAAAACTGGTAACGTGCCTGCTCCATAAATCAAC
The DNA here is from genome assembly GCF_018350195.1 of Panthera tigris. Classification (NCBI taxonomy): domain Eukaryota; kingdom Metazoa; phylum Chordata; class Mammalia; order Carnivora; family Felidae; genus Panthera; species Panthera tigris. Next base: position 4,140,153 of record NC_056670.1, read on the forward strand.
ACCATTTAAAAGACATACCTAGTTACAGTATTTGTCCCCTGAAGAATTTTTTACCCCTAGAATAAGAAACAAAGACAGGTATTACAAATGTGAACCCAGACAGCAAGAGTAAAACGTAAAATGAAAAGTAGCTGCTAATAACTCTTGTATAGAGCCTGCGGACAGGAAATCGTATCTGTGCTAAAGATCCACGAAGACGATTTAAGAAAAGAGCAAAATCAAAACAAAACCAAACCAGAAAAACAAAGTCAAACAAAAATCTAACAGAAATGCTCTGATAAGAATGTAAGACGAAGAGAGTAACTAAAGTGTCATTTCATAAAGAGATGTAGAATTCTAAACTTATGTCCACATTGGCTTAGTCAAAAAAAAAAAACAAACAAAAAAAAAAACCAAAAAACAAAAAAACATCTCAGGAATGTGCCTCTTGCAGTCTTATTCAAAGTTATATATATATATTTTTTTAATTTTTTTAATGTTTTTTTAATTTATTTTTGAGACAGAGCACAAGTTGGGGAGGGTCAGAGAGAGGGAGACACAGAATCTGAACCGGGCTCCAGGCTCCAAGCTGTCAGCACAGAGTCCAATGCGGGGCTTGAACTCACAGACTGTGAGATCATGACCCGAGCCGAAGTCAGATGCTCAACCGACTGAGCCACCCAGGCGCCCCTCAAAGTTATATTTTTAATCTGCTGCCTTGGTGCATTTTGGTTACTTCTCAGGAGTCTGCATAACTTCTTAAAAACTAGCTGACAAAATCTTAGAGAAGCAGGATATGAGCGATCCGAGTTCTCTGCCGCCCGCATACAGCTGCTGGGGTGAGTTAGAAACCAAGTAACATCTTAGATTATTGTTTTGACCACTGTCCTTGGCAAACCTGCTCCGTCTCTCTCAAAGGTTTTATGTGGGAAGCATAACAAGAACTTGGCCTAATTTTCACCAGTATGTTTTTACTCTTCCTATACCATTACCTTACCAAATATTATTGCTCTTTTCTTACAAATTTATAATTTGCAAATATTTTCTATCTTCTCATATCTGATACTATGTGATCTTGAGATTGTATCATTCTCATTCTCTGTGGCAGAGAAAAAAAAGTCCATCTCTAAGCAGAGGTCAGTGTTGAGCTTCAGAGTCTCCAAACAAATAGAACCAAAAGAGAACTTCATTTACTTTTTTTGGTTCCTATTTGTTTTAAGAATAACTTAGTAGACTAACAACAGCTTACATCCCAACTAAAAATACTGCTTTCTGAATGCATGAAAAGTAAGACTGTGGGCCCAGAGGTAGCTTGCAAAGCACACATTTAGAAAATATTTGAGGCCCACACTAAGTGAAAGCCAGCATTTATGTCAGAACAGCGACTCAGAGGTGAGGGCACACAGGGACACAATTTGCAACAAGCTTACCACCAGGTGTGGGTTTATCCCCAAACCAGCACGGAGGCAGGAGGAGTAATGAATGCCATTGCTTTCCTGCTCAAAGTCGGTGCGGAAAGATAACCTCCCTGAACTCAAGAGACGATGAAGGCTGGCAGGAAGAGTGTTTGTATTTTGCACTTGACGAAGTTCCCAGAACCCCACCCGAGGCTGTGTTGCAAGAGTGGATGAGGAAAATTTTGGAAGAACAGGTAAAACCCGAACTGAGCACTTGGGATATTTACAACACTGTGGAATTTGACACACTGCATTCCCATTAGTAATCTGCATCAACAGTGTATTACAGGAGTGGGTTTTTGTTTGCGTTTTGTTTTTTTTTTATTCTTCACAATTGGAAACAACTGTCACCACAAAACCACGAAAAATAACGGGAAGAGGACACTCAGGGAGGGAACGCTCACCTTTACTTCACAGGAAACTGAAAACGGACTACAAGGATGATTTTAAACCTTTCCCTGGGTACACCTAAGGAATCAAAAAAGCATTTGCTAGCCCTCTATCGAGAAAAAATAATAGTGTGGCTGTTTTAGTTTCCTATCGCTACTGTAAAAAACTGCCATGGACTTCTGAGTTCTGGAGGTCCCTGGTCCACAGTGGGTCTCACCAGGCCAACGTCAGTGCACTTGTAGAGTGGGGCTTTGGAGGACAGTAGACTTCTTCGCACCTTCTCTGCTTCGACCCTCTTGCCCCCTCTTACGAGGACGCTGGTGATTACTCGGGGTCCACCGGTCAAGTCTGGGATACTCCCCATGTCTGAAGATCCTTAAGTTAACCACAGTGGATAACCCTTCTGCCAGGGAAGGTTCCGGAGGTGAGGGCCGGGGACGTCTGGAGGGCGGGAGACGATCCCACCCACCACAGTTGTAGGGAAGCTTTCCACAGGACGTGGGAGCTGGTTCAGCCTACCAAAACCTCGCTGTGGCGTCAGGTGCTCCGTGTCACCTTGTCTCCACTTTGGATGAGCACCCCCCTAGGCCTTCCTGCTCCCCACCTCACTGAGGGACCGTCTCCCCACAAGCCCACACCTGGACTCAAGCACCTGGTCTGGCCCTTGCTGGAATCGTTGAAAGCTTCCCCTGGTCGAAATTTTCTTTCCCTGCCTGCCTCTCTGAATTTCCGATTCGTCTTCTCCACTTGGCCATCACGCTGTGTCTACGTCCAAGACTTTAAAATATTAACACTGAACAGCATGATCATCTTAGGTCTTCAACTCTGTCTTGACTGCTGGGATGTCTGTCTCCATGTCTGTTTCAGAAGGTGACACCTATTTAAGCCTCAGGCTTAGGTTTTCATTCTGAAATTCCGAGATTCCTCATGTGACCCCCCCGAAGTCTAGCAGCTGGCCGAGGTCCTGAGTGACAGGCTTCCCTGGGTGGTCGGTGCCCTGCCCCTATCCTCTTGTGCTATTTCTGAACAACCTGACCCTGAGCCCTGCCAGTGCTACCTGGAAGTATGCAGGCAGTCTAATAAATATCTATGCTATAGAAAGATCTGCAGAGAACTTGAGAGTTGTGTTTCCTCTGTTTACTTGTTAAGTTTAATGGGCTCATTAATAAAAGCCTAGCTAATAGCTTACTTTCAGTTTTGAATTCTGTGCCTATGCTTTAGCATAAAATTTTATAGTTCTATTTAAGAAAAATGTAAACAACATTATAAATGCTGTGTATGACCATCTGCTTAATCTTAATTACTCACAGACCTAATGGGAGATAGTAGACGACAAATACCAATATTAATGTGCGTGTGTGTGTGTGTGTGTGTGTGTGTGTGTGTGAAATTTATACCTTTAAGCTCCAAAGCAGATAAAGTAATTGCTGACTAAACAATACAGAAAAGATGCTTGGGAAGACGTGTGTGTTTCCTATCAGACTCTATAAGTCTTCTTTTAAAAAAAATCCAACATCATTTTTTTTTTTTACTACCAAGAACATAGTGCATAAAATTATTTGTGTCTATGGCTATATCTGTGTAGAAGAATATTTTAATTTCTGTTGGAGACAGGATGGCAGTATATCGAAGCTCCAGAAAGATACACATACCTAAACTCACTTGTACGTACAAGTAATTTGTTGGGGAAGAGTACCCCCCCACACACACACAATCAAATTTATTAAGATTTAAAATGACCATTAAGAAGTTATCATTGTAATGTCCTCCTGCTCCTACTTTGTAACTTAAAACTTAGTTCATGACAAAATCAAAAAAGAGACTACATGTAGCCAAAATATTCTATCCATAGCAAGTGGCAAGAAATTACATCCATGGCAAGAGTCCTTCAAGTACATAGCCTCCGGTCATCAAGATGGTGAGACAGGTCATTCCTGACATCAGTCCCCCTCACAAAAAGACCAACCAGAAAGAATCCATAGATAAGACACCACTGAGAAAATTCCAGAACTTGGGGAGGTAAGGCTGACCCCCTCTCTCGGCCCACAGAGACCAAGAAGGACCAGGTTATGTGGGTAGCAGGTATGGCAATGCTCTGGTTCTGTGGCATCTCCCCCATGCCAGACAGCGTCACACCACAGGGCCCTTCCTGGGGCCTATCCTTTCTCCAGGAGGAAAAGAGAGCTCAGGATGAGCCTCTGGCACCCCCAAGTGCGGTGGGACACTTCCTGGGTGGCCCAGTTAGGTCTCCCAGGGGTTGCTGGGGGAATCTGTGGGGCTTGACGACTGGGAATCAGATGGAGAAGGAAAAAGGAGGTGAGGCTTATAGCAAACAGATCTATGGATTCAATACAATGTTAACCAAAATCCGAGGGACTATTTTCACAGAAAAAGAAAAAACAATCCTAAAATTTGTATGGAACCCCAAAAGCCTATGAATAGCCAAAGCAATTGTGAGAATGAATAGCACTGCCAGAGGCATCAGACTTATTGATTTTAAACTATCCTGCAAAGCTATAATAATCATAATAGTATAGCACTTGCTAAAAATAGACACACAAACCCAAGGGACAGAACTGAGAAGCCAAAAATAACTCACTACCTACAGGGTCAACTATTATTTGACAAGGAAGCCAAGAATACTCAATGGAGAAGGGACTGTCTCTTCAATAAATGGTACTGGGAACATCGGATAACCACAGGCAGAAATGTGAAATGCCCCCCCCCCCCCATTACACAACTCACAAAAATTAACTCAAAAAGTATTAAAGGCTTGAATATAAGATTTAAAGGTGTAAAATTCCTGGAAGAAAACGTAGGCAAAAAGCTCCTTGAAATGGGTCCTGGCGAGGATTTTCTAGATATCATACCCAAAGCATATGCAACAAAAGCATAAGTCGGTAAGAGGTACTGTATCAAGCTAAAAAGCTTCTACATAGCCAGGAAACAATCAACAAAATGACAGGCAACTGAAAAAAACTGGATATCTAAAAAACTGGAAAAATATATTTGCAAACCATATATCTGATAAGGGATTAACATCTAAAATATATAAAGAACCCATACAGCTCAATAACAACAACAACAAAAGCAAACAATCTGATAAAAAAAATGGACAGAAGAACTACATAGACAATTTTCAAAAGAAGGCACATAAAAGGCCAACAGATACATGTCAAGGTGCTTTATGTCACTAAACATCAGGAAATGCAAATCAAAAGCATTATAAGACATCACATCATACCTGTCACAGTGGCCACTATCAAAAAAAGACAAGACATAGAAGTGTTGGTGAGGACGTGGAGGAAGGAACCCTTGTCCACTGTCTGCGGGAATGTAAACTGGGCCACGAACATGGAAAACAGTATGAAGGTTCCTCAAAATTTTAAAAATAGAACCACCATATGATTCAGCAACCCTACTTCTGGGCATATATCCAAAGGAAACGAGCTCACCATGCAGAAATAGTATCTGTACTCCTATGTTCACTGCAGCTTTATTTACAACAGCCAAGACATGGAAACAACCTGAATGGGCAACGATGGATAAATGGATAATGAAGATGTGATACAGAGATGCATACATAGGGCTGTGTGTACATGAAATATAATAAATATACACACTGTATATAACATATATAATGAAATATCAGAAAGAAATTATGTAATCTGCAACAATGGGAGTGGGCCTTGAGGGAGATTTGCTAAATGATACATGTCAGACAGAAAAAGAAAATACTGTAAGTTATCACTTATATGTGGCATCTAAAGAAGACAAACTCAGAGAACAGAGGGTGAAGTGGGGATTACTGCAGTTTTGGGGGGTGGAAAAAATGGGCAAAGATGTCAAAGGAGGCACAAAATTGCAGTCACAAGATGAGTAAGTTCTGGGGACATAATGTAGAACAATGTGACCACAGTTAATACTGTTCATATATTTATAAGTTACTAATAGTAGATCTTAAAAATTCTCACCATAAAAAATAAAATCTAACTATGTGACTTGATGGGTGTGTTACCTAAAAATAGATATGAAGGGATGTTGTAATCATTTTGTTATATATATAACATTATACGTTATAACATTAATGTATATGATACATATATACATAATCATTACATTGTATACCTTGAATTTACAGAATGTTGCATGTCAATTATATCTCAATAAATCTGGAAAAAAGAATGCAGCCTTTCACTATGGATTAGTAATCTTAGCACACAGTCACAACAATATTGCACATTCATATGCCTGAGCTAAAATAAAACAAAACGGAAACCTATCAAATATATTCAGACAAACGCTTCCATACCACAGACTTCTTGTGATTTTAAAACTGCTATTAACTTAAAATTGTAAGTTTTATCCTATTAGCTGAACTTGTCGTTTGCAGCGAGACACGGTTTTCCCCTTGATTTTAACGCATGTTTTTTCCCCCTGATTTTAATGCAGGGAGACACAGAATCCAAAGCAGGCTCCAGGCTCTGAGCTGTCAGCACAGAGCTCAACCTGGGGCTTGAACCTATGAACTGTGAGATCATGACCTGAGCCTAAGTCGGATGCTCAACCAACTGAGCCACCCAAGCACCCCAATGTGATTCTTTTTCTTTTTTTTTTCAATATATGAAATTTGTTGTCAAATTGGTTTCCATACAACATCCAGGGCTCATCCCAAGAGGTGCCCTCCTCAATACCCATCACCCACCCTCCCCTCCCTCCCACCCCCCATCAACCCTCAGTTTGTTCTCAGTTTTTAAGAGTCTCTTATGCTTTGGCTCTCTCCCACTCTAACCTCTTTTTTTTTTTTTTCCTTCCCTTCCCCCATGGGTTTCTGTTAAGTTTCTCAGGATCCACATAAGAGTGAAACCATATGGTATCTGTCTTTCTCTGTATGGCTTATTTCACTTAGCATCACACTCTCCAGTTCCATCCACGTTGCTACAAAAGGCCATATTTCATTCTTTCTCATTGCCACGTAGTACTCCATTGTGTATATAAACCACAATTTCTTTATCCATTCATCAGTTGATGGACATTTACGCTCTTTCCATAATTTGGCTATTGTTGAGGGTGCTGCTATAAACATTGGGGTACAAGTGCCCCTATGCATCAGTACTCCTGTATCCCTTGGGTAAATTCCTAGCAGTGCTATTGCTGGGTCATAGGGTAGGTCTATTTTTAATTTTCTGAGGAACCTCCACACTGCTTTCCAGAGCGGCTGCACCAATTTGCATTCCCACCAACAGTGCAAGAGGGTTCCCGTTTCTCCACATCCTCACCAGCATCTGTAGTCTTCTGATTTGTTCATTTTAGCCACTCTGACTGGTGTGAGGTGATAACTCGGTGTGGTTTTGATTTGAATTTCCCTGATGAGGAGTGACATTGAGCATCTTCTCATGTGCCTGTTGGCCATCCGGATGTCTTCTTTAGAGAAGTGTCTCTTCATGTTTTCAGCTCATTTCTTCACTGGGTTACTTGTTTTTCAGGTGTGGAGTTTGGTGAGCTCTTTATAGATTTTGGATACCAGCCCTTTGTCCAATATGTCATTTGCAGATATCTTTTCCCATTCCGTTGGTTGCCTTTTAGTGTGTTGGTTGTTTCCTTTGCTGTGCAGAAGCTTTTTATCTTCATAAGGTCCCAACAGTTCATTTTTGCTTTTAATTCCCTTGTCTTCGGGGATGTGTCAAGTAAGAAATTGCTACGGCTGAGGTCAGAGAGGTCTTTTCCTGCTTTCTCCTCTAGGGTTTTGATGGTTTCCTGTCTCACATTCAGGTCCTTTATCCATTTTGAGTTTATTTTTGTGAATGGTGTGAGAAAGTGGTCCAGTTTCAACCTTCTGCATGTTGCTGTCCAGTTCTCCCAGCACCATTTGTTAAAGAGACTGTCTTTTTTCCATTGGATGTTCTTTCCTGCTTTGTCAAAGATGAGTTGGCCATACATTTGTGGGTCTAGTTCTGGGGTTTCTATTCTATTCCATTGGTCTATGTGTCTGTTTTTGTGCCAATACCATGCTGTCTTGATGATGACAGCTTTGTAGTAGAGGCTAAAGTCTGGGATTGTGATGCCTCCTGCTTTGGCCGTCTTCTTCAAAAGTACTTTGGCTATTCGAGGCCTTTTGTGGTTCCATATGAACTTTAGGATTGCTTGTTCTAGTTTCAAGAAGAATGCTGGTGCAATTTTGATTGGGATTGCATTGAATGTGTAGATAGCTTTGGGTAGTATTAACATTTTGACAATATTTATTCTTCCAATTCATGAGCACGGAATGTTTTTCCATTTCTTTATATCTTCTTCAATTTCCTTCATAAGCTTTCTATAGTTTTCAGCATACAGATCTTTTACATCTTTGGTTAGATTTATTCCTAGGTATTTTATGCTTCTTGGTGCAATTGTGAATGGGATCAGTTTCTTTATTTGTCTTTCTGTTGCTTCAGTGTTAGTGTATAAGAATGCAACTGATTTCTGTACATTGATTTTGTATCCTGCAACTTTGCTGAATTCATGTATCAGTTCTAGCAGACTTTTGGTGGAGTCTATCGGATTTTCCATGTATAATATCATGTCATCTGCAAAAAGCGAAAGCTTGACTTCATCTTTGCCAATTTTGATGCCTTTGATTTCCTTTTGTTGTCTGATTGCTGATGCTAGAACTTCCAGCACTATATTAAACAACAGTGGTGAGAGTGGGCATCCCTGTCGTGTTCCTGATCTCAGGGAAAAAGCTCTCAGTTTTTCCCCATTGAGGATGATGTTAGCTGTGGGCTTTTCATAAATGGCTTTTATGATCTTTAAGTATGTTCCTTCTATCCCGACTTTCTCGAGGGTTTTTATTAAGAAAGGGTGCTGGATTTTGTCAACTGCCTTTTCTGCATCGATTGACAGGATCATATGGTTCTTATCTTTTCTTTTATTAATGTGATGTATCACGTTGATTGATTTGCGAATGTTGAACCAGCCCTGCATCCCAGGAATGAATCCCACTTGATCATGGTGAATAATTCTTTTTATATGCTGTTGAATTCGATTTGCTAGTATCTTATTGAGAATTTGTGCATCCATATTCATCAGGGATATTGGCCTGTAGTTCTCTTTTTTTCCTGGGTCTCTGTCTGGTTTAGGAATCAAAGTAATACTGGCTTCATAGAATGAGTCTGGAAGTTTTCCTTCCCTTTCTATTTTTTGGAATAGCTTGAAAAGGATAGGTATTATCTCTGCTTTAAACGTCTGGTAGAACTCCCCTGGGAAGCCATCTGGTCCTGGACTCTTATTTGTTGTGAGATTTTTGATAACTGATTCAATTTATTCGCTGGTTATGGGTCTGTTCAAGCTTTCTATTTCTTCCTGATTGAGTTTTGGAAGAGTGTGGGTGTTTAGGAATTTGTCCATTTCTTCCAAGTTATCCAGTTTGTTGGCATATAATTTTTCATAGTATTCCCTGATCATTGCTCGTATCTCTGAGGGATTGGTTGTAATAATTCCATTTTCATTCATGAGTTTATCTATTTGGGTCATCTCCCTTTTCTTTTTGAGAAGCCTGGCTAGAGATTTATCAATTTGGTTTATTTTTTCAAAAAACCAACTATTGGTTTCGTTGATCTGCTCTACAGTGTTTTTAGATTCTATATTGTTTATTTCTGTTCTGCTCTTTATTATTTCTCTTCTTCTGCTGGGTTTAGGCCGTCTTTGCTGTTCTGCTTCTATTTCCTTTAGGTGTGCTGTTAGATTTTGTATTTGGGATTTTTCTTGTTTCTTGAGATAGGCCTGGATTGCAATTTATTTTCCTCTCAGGACTGCCTTCACTGCATCCCAAAGCATTTGGATTATTGTATTTTCATTTTCATTTGTTTCCATATATTTTTTAATTTCTTCTCTGATTGCCTGGTTGACCCATTCATTCTTCAGTAGGGTATTCCCTCTGTGCTTTTGGAGGTTTTCCAGACTTTTTCCTGTGGTTGATTTCAAGCTTCATAGCGTTGTGTTCTGAAAGTATGCATGGTATGATCTCAATTCTTGTATACTTATGAAGGGCTGTTTTTTGACCCAGTATGTGATCTATGTTGGAGAATGTTCCATGTGCACTCGAGAAGAAAGTATATTCTGTTGCTTTGGGATGCAGAGTTCTAAATAGATCTGTCAAGTCCATCTGATCCAATGTATCATTCGGGGCCCTTGTTTCTTTATTGATCCTGTGTCTAGATGATCTATCCATTTCTGTAAGTGGAGTGTTAAAGTCCCCTGCAATTACCACATTCTTGTCAATAAGGTTGCTTATGTTTATTAGTAATTGTTTTATATATTTGGGGGCTCCCGTATTTGGCACATAGACATTTATCATTGTTAGCTCTTCCTGATGGATAGACCCTGTAATTATTGTATAATGCCCTTCTTCATCTCTTGTTACAGCCTTTAATTTAAAGTCCAGTTTGTCTGATAGAAGTATGGCTACTCCAGCTTTCTTTTGACTTCCAGTGGCATGATAAATAGTTCTCCATCCCCTCACTCTCAATCTGAAGGTGTCCTCAGGTCTAAAATGAGTCTCTTGTAGACAGCAAGTAGATGGGTCTTGTTTTTTTATCCACTCTGATACCCTATGTCTTTTGGTTGGTGCATTTAGTCCATTTACATTCAGTGTTATTATAGAAAGATATGGGTTTAGAGTCATTGTGATGTCTGTATGTTTTATGCTTGTAGCGATGTCTCTGGTACTTTGTCTCACAGGATCCCCTTAGGATCTCTTGCAGGGCTGGTTTCGTGGTGATGAATTCCTTCAGTTTTTGTTTGTGTGGGAAGACCTTTATCTCTTCTATTCTGAATGACAGACTTGCTGGATAAAGGACTCTCGGCTGCATATATTTTTCTGTTCATCACATTGAAGATCTCCTGCCATTCCTTTCTGCCCTGCCAAGTTTCAGTAGAGAGATAGGTCACGAGTCTTATAGGTCTCCCTTTATATGTTAGAACACGTTTATCCTTCGCTGCTTTCAGAATTTTCTCTTTATCCTTGCATTTTGCCAGTTTCACTATGATATGTTGTGCAGAAGATCGATTCAAGTTATATCTGAAGGGAGTTCTCTGTGCCTCTTGGATTTCAATGCCTTTTTCCTTCCCCAGATCAGGGAAGTTCTCAGCTATTATTTCTTCAAGTACACCTTCAGCACCTTTCCCTCTCTCTTCCTCCTCTGGAATACCAATTATGCGTATGTCATTTCTCTTCAGTGCATCACTTAGTTCTCTAATTTTCCCCTCATACTTCTGGATTTTTTTTATCTTTTTCTCAGCTTCTTCTTTTTCCATAATTTTATCTTGTAGTTCACCTATTCTCTCCTCTTCAGTCCGAGGCGTAGTTGTCTCCATTTTATTTTGCAACTCATTGATAGCATTTTTTAGCTCCTCCTGGCTGTTCCTTAGTCCCTTGATCTCTGTAGCAATAGATTCTCTGCTGTCCTTTATACTGTTTTCAAGCCCAGCGATTAATTTTATGACTATTATTCTAAATTCACTTTGTGTTATATTGTTTAAATCCTTTTTGATCAGTTCATTAGCTGTTGTTATTTCCTGGAGGTTCTTTTGAGGGGAATTCTTCCATTTCATCATTTTGGATAGTCCCTGGAGTGGTGCGGGCCTGCAGGGCACTTCCCCCGTGCTGTGGTGTATAACTGGAGTTGGTGGGCGGGGCCGCAGTCAGACCTGACGTCTGCCCCCAGCCCACCGCTGGGGCCACCGTCAGACTGGTGTGTGCCTTCTCTTCCCCTCTCCTAGGGGCGGGATTCACTGTGGGGTGGCGTGGCCCCTCTGGGCTACTTGCACACTGCCAGGCTTGTGGTGCTGGGGATCTGGCGTATTAGCTGGGGTGGATAGGCAAGGTGCACGGGGTCGGCAGGGGCAGGTTTAGCTCCCTTCTCCTTCGGTAATCCGCTTTGAGAGGGGCCCTGTGGCAGCACAAGGGAGTCAGATCCGCCACCAGAGGGATGGATCCACAGAAGCACAGCGTTGGGTGTCTGCACAGTGCAAGCAAGTTCCCTGACAGGAACTGGTTCCCTTTGGGATTTTGGCTGGGGGATGGGCGAGGGAGATGGCGCTGGCGAGCGCCTTTGTTCCCCGCCAAGCTGAGCTCTGTCGTCGGGGCTCAACGACTCTCCCTCCCGTTGTCCTCCAGCCTTCCTGCTTTCCCAGCAGAGCTGTTAACTTATGACCTCCCAGATGTCAAGTCCCGCTTGCTGTTGGAACACAGTCCGTCCAGCCCCTCCGCTTTTGCCAGCCAGACTCAGGGCTCTGTTTGGCCGGCGGGCTGCCCCTCTGCCCTGGCTCCCTCCCGCCAGTCCGTGCAGCAGGCACCGCCTCTCCGCCCTTCCTCCCCTCTTCCGAGGGCCTCTCGTCTGCGCTTGGCTCTGGAGACTCCGTTCTGCTAGTCTTCTGATGGTTTTCTGGGTTAGTTAGGCAGGTGTAGGTGGAATCTAAGTGATCAGCAGGACGCGCGGTGAGCCCAGCGTCCTCCTACGCCGCCATCTTCCCCAATGTGATTCTTAAACAACATTTTGAAGTGGACAAAATCGTTCTTTTGCTCTTTTTTGCATTGCAGAGACTGGTGCCCCAGTCACTATGCAAAGCTATGAATTGATGGGGAAATTTCAGCGACTTCAACAGGACAATGACAAAGCCGGTTCTCCTAGTAAACAAGAGCGCTGGACACTGGAAATTTAGGGACTAAGGGTACATTTTTTGTTACCAGCTATGGACTTTCCTTTTTACTTCTCTTGTTGTTGTGTTCCTCCTCCTGGCTTGCCTTCAAATATCTTCCACATTTTTCAACACTTCTCCAAACCACATGATTTCATAGTCTATTTCTCCAGCAGTAATTTTGTAATTAATTCAGAAGTAGCAAGAAAAAAAAATCCACAGGTATGTATGTGCCCATATTTACATTAAATATTTGCAAATTTTGCAGAGTGAAGATAGCTCATTAAACTATCAAAAGTATTCATTTTGTGCTATCTCTTGTAATTGTCCACATATTGCTAAAAGATGCTGCATTCTCATAAACTTTTCTTGAAGTTCTTATGAGTCCTTCACACAGATCGATTACAATGTCTTTTTGGTTCTGTTGCTTTGAACTTTTGTTTAAATATTCATTTCATTTAGTGAACTCTCCCCTGCACCCCCCCACCCCCCACCCCACCTCCATGGACCCACCAAACTCCAAGAGCAAGGAACTCTATTTAAATGCACTGGAGTGAAACAAAAAATGAAATGTTAATGATCCCTTACTGTTTTTTAATTAAGGTAGAACATTTAAATTAGTTATAACATCTGCTGTCAACAATCTGGCCAATAAGATTCACATCAAACAAAGGCCTGGATTTTACATATTTATCTTCATTCTCAAATGACTCTTCCTTAGTCATGCTAATCTCTGTCTCAGACTGCTACCTGGGGATCCCAAATTATCAAAAATCTGGAGTCACTATAGCTAGCAAAAGACCATTTTTTTATTTTCATGAAAGGATGAGAAGGGTCAGAAGCTAAGGAAAACGTGGTCTGTAAGGGCCCAGAGACTGTCCCCCAAACCAGGTGGCTTAACGGTAAAGCCAACACCTTACACCAAGAGCCTTTACTCAGGAATTCACAAAAGATGCCCTCTGAAGCAGTACTCTCTAAGAAATGGTACAACCCGTTTTTCTGGTCACTCAGCTAAAAGGAAGAGACGAGACATGGGTACTGTCTATACTTTTAACCTTTTATAAGCGACGTCACAGGAACTCAAGCAGAACTCTGGTTCACACGAGAGACCAGAAAGGCACCTTGCCCTCACTGCTGCTGCACGGGGGTCACATTGGAAAAAGAGGAGAAGGGAGAAGGGGTGAAGGCTCTAGCCCGCACTGTCTGGGGAGGTCCGAGGCAGAGGAAGAGGCAGAAGGAAGCGGTAAATGCCCCTAATGCCTTTCGATAAAACGAAGGCACACACGGAGGCCTCCTAGGACCGCCTGCGAGGACAGCTGAGCTAGACGACCTACAACGGACAACGGACAGCGGATGAGGGACAGCAGTAAAGAGGACCTCTGCTCTCCCTCACTGCTTCAAATCTGGTCAAACTTGCCCCATGCCCCTGTGGAGGACGGATCACCGCCACGCACTTACTGCGTTCTTCATGCAGCGGCGGAAGGCACCAGAAACATGGTTTAATCATCGTTTGCTTTCACAATTTGCTCACCGTCTAGTTGTTTTCAAGGGTTCTAATAACAAGACATAAAAAAACAGATGCAATGCAGAATCTTAGAACTCACCACGACAGTCTGGAAAAATGACTTAAAGCAACCTGTACCGTGGGAACGATTAACACGTAGCAAAGCTTCATTCATTCAGCGAGAACAGTAGCCGAGGACAATGTCTGTCCTGTTACATTCTTGTCAGAAAGGATAAATAATACCCGTGATGCACTGACCAGCTTTAAGGAAAACCTTTAGTCTTAAGGCACCAAGTATTTCCTGACACAGCCCGTGTCTGCTTTCCACAGATGTGTAACAAGTTGCCACCAACCTGGTGACGTAAAACAATACGAATCCATTATGTCCAAGTCTCTGCAGGGCAGAGGTGCTGCAGGGCATGACCAGGTGCTCCGCTCAGTCTCAAGGAGCCGATGGCAAGGCTGGGTTCCGTCCTACAGATTCTGACAAAACCAATCTGCTTCCGGTCTCACCCAAACTGCTGGCAGGATCCAGTTCTCCATTTTCTTGCCGGCTGTCAGTTGGGTGTCTGTCCAGGTTGTAGAAGCCATTGTCAGGTTTTTCTCCACGTGGACCCTTGACCTTCACGCAGCCAGCAAAGCACATGAAATATTCCCATGCTTGGAGTGCCTCTGACAAGTTTTCAGAGACAAGTTTTCTCCTGCGGGACTCTTATGATTAAGTTAGACCTACCTAGCGAGCCCCCATTCTTAAAGCAACTGAGCCACAGACATAACCTAATCATGGAATGAAATCCCCAAAGGTCAGAGCCCAGGACGTTGTCAGGGCACGTCCCCCGGAGGATGGAGACGTCTTGTAGGCCATCTCCAAATTCCGCACGTCCGTGCTGGAGACAAATTCCCAGGAGAAACCACGAATCCCTTCCCAGATACCCCAGCCACAGGGAAAATGAAAAGAAAGCCATGTGCAGTGCAGGTTCATGTTCGATGCCTCAACTAAACCGTAAACCTGTCAGGAAATATTCTACCCACTGATTTCAACTTTTTAGAAACAGAATACGTGGGCCAAATAGCAATGAATTTACGCATCATACCTGAGGCTCTCTTATTTTTGTGGGGCGCACTGTCATCCTTAGAGACAAAGGCCAGGAAAATCTTCCACGGCTGCAGTGGTGGCAGGAAAGCAAACTGTTTCCTGTATAACCGTGGGCTCAGGGAGCAGGGGGGCACGCCACACAGGCCTTTCTGCGACCTGAGGACACGATGGCTACTGTACTGAGTGGCTCCCGGGGGCCTCGCTTTAGTACAAATCCGTACATCATTTCCTATTAAAAAATCCAACTATTCACTGATGGTGGATGTAAAGTCTATATTTCATTTTATACATACACCATAACAATACTGGCCTTTTTCCTGAACCATGTTAAAAACAGTAACAATCAGGGGCACCTGAGTGGCTCAGCTAGCTAAGTGTCCAATTCTTGATTTCGGCTCAGGTCAGGATCTCACAGTTGTGGGATCAAGCCCTATGTTGGGCTCTGTGCTGTCAGCATGGAGCCTCTCTGTCCCCTCTCTCTGACCCTCTCCCGCTCTCTCTCTCTCTCTCTCTCAAAATAAATAAATAAATAAATAAATAAATAAACAGTTTACAAAATAGTCATAACTAAATGTGCCATCATTACATTTTCTAATGTAATGAGAGCAAAAAAAACATTAATGTGAGTCAGATTAGCAATCCAGCAAACTTAGTTTGCCGAACTTTCAGAAACTGCCCAGGTAATCATCCACTCTAATATTTTGTCAGAAAACAGCATTGGTCTCACTAGTGGATGACAGCTCAGCTCTGTATCGCTCTGACTGAAAAAAGAGTGTTGATCAGTGCATCGATATCAACCTGATGCGAGGGCAGTACGAGTGGTAAAGGTTAATTAATCGAATAAAGCATCTGGTCCACAACTGGCCGCTGTGTACCTGCTGGAGGCTGGGTTGGGATGCTCAACAAGGCAGGGCCCTTGCCCTAAGCCATTTTTCATCTTTTTATAGAAACAGACTGGCAAACCGTTGAGTATAATGTTTAAGAGAGGTACTGAGGGGTCATCAAAGGCTGCTCTGGGAGCATAGACAGTGGGCAGCTAGTGTTATCTTAGGGACACCGAGGGAGCATTGAGCTGAGAGTGATCGGATGTCCTTTGGCAAGAGCCCTGGGACTTTAACACCTTTAGTTACTTTGGATGAAGAAATCAAAGGTGTGCTTATCAAGTTTCTGGACAATTTAAAACTCAGAATGATTGATTACTTTTGTTAGAAAGACGTATAATTGAGAGGCACCTGGGTGGCTTGGTCAGTCGAGCATCCAACTCTTGATTTCAGCTCAGGTCATGATCCCAGGGTCATAGGATCAAGCCCCCAGTTGGGCTCTGCCCTGAGTGTGGACCATGCTTAAGATTCTCTCTCCCTCTCCCTCTGCCCCTCTCCTGCTCAGGCACACACTCTCTCTCTAAAATAAAAGAAAAAGAAAGAGAGAGATGTGGAATTGAAAATAATTAGCTCACCCAGATGAAATGAATGCCTGATTACCAAAAAAAAGACAAAATAGGAAAAAAGAAAGAATTTTATTAATATTTAAGAAAACTGAAATAATTAGTAGTGGATTGTGGAGATTTGGTTTGATGAGTGAGACACAGAAGAAGAGAAATTGGGGTTGACTAAAATAATCATATAACAGACCATGTTTTCAATACCTGCCTCACCACTTCAAAGGAGATAAGTGAGTTTTTCCAACTTTATACCATGATTACCGCCAGAACCAGTGCTGGAGTCTAAATCAATCAGGGGGACACTTGGGTGGCTCAGTCAGTTGAGCGTCTGACTTCGGCTTGGGTCATCATCTCACAGTTTGTTGGATCGAGCCCTGTGTCAGCCTCTGTGCTGACAGTGCAGAGCCTGGTTGGGAATCTCTCTCTCCCTCTCTCTCTGCCCCTCCTACTTGCTTACTCTCTCTCAAAATATAAATAAATAAATAAATAAATAAATAAATAAATAAATAAATAAATAAATCAGGGAGGAATCTGAATTGGTAACACAGGTTGGGAGGTAACTCACTGTATTAAAATAGAAGACACGGTAGTTTAAGTTATAAAGAATAGAGAACAGACTTGATCAAATATATTTTTATGGGAAAAAAATATGGGTTTATGAAATACATACGGTTAATGTGAAATGTATTAGGGCACGTAGTGGACAATGCATGCTTCAGCCCATGAGGAACTGTGAAAACAGTGCAAATTTGGGGGACGGGGCTGCAGACTATGACGCGGAGAATGGAGTGAGTGACCCCACAGCCAAGGATACGATCACGTGTTACAGCTCCAACAAGAGCCACCCCAAGGTGACCCAGCCGTGAGACCTTCTCCTCAGGCTAAAGATACCCTAACCGGAAAACTCAGGGAACACAAACTAGAGAGGGCTTCTCGCCATCTCCTGTGCGGGGAAAGGCCTGGGAGGAGTTGAAGCACCGTGTGTGCCTCGAAAGCGGAATCAATGGAGGGAGTGCCCAGTGTGTCTATCAGAAGGGACACAGAGCCTGTGCTCATGAGAATGTCTTGAAATTCAGGGATGCTTTACTTCTAAAGTCAGCGTCCATAAGCCAGGCTTCGTGACAGACGTCCCACTGCATGGAACTGCTCCACGGAACAAGTCCTCCCCTGGTGAACAGGGAAGGTCACCACCACGATGCCTCTGCGTGAAGTGGCTGGTGTTGCTGACCAATATGGCAGCTCACGGTCTTAACTGATTCCCTACCCTTTGTTGAGACAAACGATGGAGCTGACCGAGAAGAAAGAGAGTGGCTATGAAAGGAATTTGGGGCTGTGAAGGCCCCTAAAATAGCCAAAGAAACAAAGAGCTTTAGGAGGTGCGCTCTGGGCTTCTTGAAATGTATAACTGCCCTCTTTGATTGTATAGTAGCATGTTCCTTAAATTTTTGCTTCTCCAGAAGGTAGAACAAAAACGATAGGTGAACATTATAAAAAAGTAATACTTTAGATAAATATTGGGTTAATTTTGAATACTTTAGTTTTTCAATAAGATTATGACTGCTCTGACCTATTCAGTCTTCCCCACTGTTAAAGGAACTAATCAGAAATGGAACAGTGCTTTGTCAGGATGCCGCGCAGAGAATTTCTCCTTTGGATAGACAGTTATATTAATGTATGTTAAAACCCCTTCTGACTCCAAAGAATGTTATTCTAAGTGCATTTTCCTCATAATGAAGAAAAAATAATTACACAAGTTAATGAATAAGTAATTATATATCAAACAATGTGGGTGGAAAGGAAAATTACCAGTTCTGTAAATAAAGCCTATAATAAAACCCACTTGCTTTGTGTGAATATGTTGCCAAGGGGCCTGGGTTCATTATTTGGCATAAAGAAATATTCCCTTCCCTCTGTTTAAATACTTCTCAGTAGAGAATTATTAGGCAGAGAAATGGAGGAATGTATAACACCACAGTAAACATGAGTAACTAGAAAAATAAAAAAAACAGATGCACGGAATTAATCAAGTTACCAATGCAATCATCTGAGGAAGAATTGAGCACAGACAGCAGAAAAAGTGGTTATTTACATCAATAGCTGCATTTAACTCATTATGCCAAAGTCTCTTTCCACTTAAATGAACAAAAACCACTGCTTACATGTGATGGAAAGACTTCAGCATTCTATTAACATTATATTTAATTCTTACAAAAGCTGTCTGCTGGTAAAAACCATTCAAATAAACTTTAGAGCTTGAGAGGAAGAAGTGAGCAGAAAGTGCAAAATTAACTTGAGCCCATTTTTCTTTTCAGAATTAACCATGTTTTCAAATAAACACATTATAAAGTTATACGTTATACAAGTTATTTAAATAAAAATGTAAATCATACGCTAAACAACCATCCAATGGTCTAAATTAACCATTCAAGTCATTTAAATTTTGGGTTAATAACAAATTCATTTAAAATATCCCTTATTTTACTTTTTAATTAAAAATCAATACATAGTTGAAAATACAATATACATCTACATGTACCTACACATAGCAAAAAAACACATACACAAACACACATATATGTTTGTACACAAGGTATCACTGCCATTATTTCCTGCTTCTTCTGAAATCTTAGTATTTTGTGGCTCTGAATTCTCTATTTGTTTCTCTCTCTTTTTTTTTTTTTCCACCTAGTGTATTCCTAGGTTTTATGGTCTGTATTTTTCTCCAATTTTTAAAATTAATTTTATATTTATTTATTTTTGCTTTAGAAATGGATATTTTACTTTGGCCTAAAATCTGGTCAAATTTTGAGGGTATTACATGAACAACCAATAGAAACTGCGTACTTTCAGTTTTTACTGTTCTACTTTAACCACTGAATCAACCTTATCAATTAGGTCATGTCATGGGCATATTTATACATGTTGTATCTTTGCTGGGAATTATAGACAACGCCGCTATGATGTGTCTTTCTATATAGTACCTAATGCCGTAAAAAGAGGCCCGAAGTGGCTGGCTTGATTAAACTGATGGCGTGAGTGGCCTTCTGAAGGCTCAGTTAGATCACAGCTCGGTGGTGGTACCTTGCAATGCTGTGACAAGGTTCTCCCAGAAGGCCGTACGTGCGGAGTCAGCATCCCACATATGGTGCTGTTTCTTCCACACCCAGGATTCAGAGGCCCAGGAATCAAGAGGTGGAAATGAGTGAGATACCATTCGCCATTACCTGTAGTGACCAATTCCTGAAACCTTATGTTCTTCTGGCCAAGAAGTCTTAGTTCCAGAGGAACCGTCTTCCATCAGGAGACATGACAGTGACTCTACTGTACTGGACGCTGAGACTGCCACCCAGACACTGGGTTCTCATGCCTCAGAATCAATAGGCAAAGAAAAGACTTACAGTGCTGCCTGTACAGGATGATGGATCCCAACTACCAAGGAGATACTGGAGTACTATTCCATAATGGAGGCGAGGAAGTATATGTCCAGAATGCAGGAGATCTCTCAAGGGGTCTCTTATTATTACCTTGCCCAGTGATTAGGATCAGTGGAAAACTCTAACAGCCCAATCTGGGGAGGACTACTAATGGCCCAGACTCTTCAGAATGAAGATTTGGGTCATCTTACCAGGTAAAGAACCAGACCAGCTGAGATGCTCACGAAAGGCAAAGAGAATACAGATAGCAGATGAAAGTAGTTCTAAATGTCAACTATGACCACGTGACCAGTTACAGAAATTAGGACTTTAACTGTCAAGAATACATCCTTCTTACTTTGTTATGAATATTTTTGTATGCTGCTATAGACTGAATATTTGTGTCTCCCCTAAATTCATAGGATGAAATATAATCCCCAGTGTGATGGTATTTGGTGGTGGAGCCATTGGGAGATCGTTAGATCATGAGGAAAGAGCCTCCATAGATGGCATTAATGTCCTTATAAAACAGACCCCAAAGAACACTATTGTCTTTCCAGCCACTAAGACACAGTTAGAAGATGGCCATCTATGAACCTGGAAGAAGCATCTCACCAGATACTGAATCTGCTGGTGCCTTCCTCCTGGACTCTCAGCCTCCAGAACTGTGAGATATAAATTTCTGTTGTTTATAAACTACCCAGTCCACTGCTATTAGCAGCCCGAATGGCCAAGAAACAGGTGAATGAATTTATATCTTTAATTTCTTTCTTCTCTTTTTACCTTATAACGTAACGTAAGATACATTAACTTTATATCATAGTATTTACGTTCTGGGACATCTAAGAGAGGAGTAAATGTCACTCAAAGACTTTATCTCTTTCCCTGGTGAAGGGGCTAGCGCGGTTTTGGTTGTATGCAGAATAGTTGTACCACGTTAGGTAGAATTACGATCCTATTACTGCCTTTATTTGGAGACTAGATGTGGTTTAAGGAAATATGCATGGGTGCCTGTTTGACCAGGGTGGACTTGTGATGGTTAATTTTATGTGTCAACGTGACTGCCTGGACAGTTGGGTTAAACCCTATTTCTGGGTGTGTCTGGGGCAGAGTTTCTGTCTGAGAGTGGCATTAAATCAGTAGACTGAGGAAAGCACATTGTCCTCCCCAGCGTGGGGGGGAGTCATCCCATCTGCTGAGAGCCTGAATAAAGCAAAAGGCAGAAGAAGGGAGAATCCGTTCCTTCTATGTCTTCTCTGTCTCAACTGCATGAGCTGAGACATGGGTCTCCTCCTGCCCTTTGGAACGCAGACTTAGCCGTCGCCTCCCCTGGCTCTCAGGCCTTCAGACTCTGATTCTTCCATGTATCCAGCTTACAGATGGCAGCTCGTGAGACTTCTCAGACCCACATCTGCATGAGCTAAGTCCTCAAAATAAATCATAAGTCTATCTCTCTCCTGCTCTCTCTCTCTGTGGAAAATCCTAATACATGTTAGAGTTGAGGGTTTTTTTTTTACAGTATTTAATGAGATGCTATATAAAAACCCATCTATATATACTGCTTAGCGTAATGAAAAGAATTATGGGGCAGGTAGCTATTATCACTATCATTATTATTCACATTATATGTTTTATTAGTTACTGCAGAAAAATGAAAATAATCAAGGTATGACCATATTCGCCAGGAATCTATGCTTATAAGAGCAAACCATGCCCAAGGGAGATTTGAGAAATGTATTAATAATTGGCAAATAGTGAGCCTGCTGCCTGAATTATTATGACTTACTGAAATATTTGTTAGTTGAAATTGAATAACGAATGGGAGAATTTATATGCAAGCAAATGTCTAATATTTGGTGACATACCCAGAAAGAAGAGTGATATAACACACTAGCAGTCATGGTTTATCTTCAGAGAGGGGCACTCCTTTCTCTTTTATGGTACCTGAATAAAAGTCATTGACTCTCACCTTGTACCTACAGGGATTTATTCTACAGCGGTTATTTAACTGATCAAAGATGGGTACCAATCGAAGATATGTGAAGAGGGCATTAACGATTACTTTGGAACAGCAGTCAGAAACAAAGACGGTCTGGATGGGCACACATGTCATCCTGCCTGTGTCCCACCTCAGTCCTTCAAGCGTTCAACCTGTTCTATGAGATGGTGCATCACCTTCGATCAGAATCACTTCCAGGTTCCCCAAATCTCCCATTTTAGTGTCTGCAATTTACAATCATTCTGGAGTGAGTCCAACTATACAAATTAAGGTCACAACCAACGGAAACAGAATTCTTAAACCTGATCTCAAGCTAGGAATACACTGTATTAAATGCTCCGACTCGTGTTTAATGTCAAGACCTCTCAATCTGCGGAGCATTCGTAGAAGTGCTTGATGACAAGTGACCAGCCTGCCAGGAAAATGTAAGAACGAGATCCTATAAACGGTTTCCAACTGAGCTGTGCTACTAGGCGCCTGGGCGATGTGGAAGTGAGGCAGGGAAGGACAGGACCGACTATATTTACGGTTCTGCCAAGGAACTAATTGTGCCCAACCGTCTGTTTTACTGACACGAAAACGTGTGGTGAGGGTGGAAAAGGAATGTCCGTATACTCATTAGTACAAGTGTTAGAGGAACTACTGATTTGTACAGAAATGAAGCCCAGGAGGACAGAGAAGAACACTGGTAACTGAGTTTCTACCACCCCCCAGGCTTCCCCAAACATTTGTGTCCTTCCAACACTTTCTGTCCTCTTGAAAAGGGAAGAGATACAGGACTGTGTTTACTTGTCTGCTTTAGGAAAATAGGGGGGGGCTGCGTTTTTGCTAATCTTTCCCCCCCCCCCCCCGGGACTCAAATGGAAACATTTTGCCAATTTGTGTAATGGAATACACCCATACTCGTGATTTCCTTTCCTAACTAAATAAGGTGTTTGCTCTCCTGCAACACGTGGATCAAAACACCAACAAACACAAGTCTTCACATTTCAATCACCTTGTTCTGTTGTTCTTGTTTCATTTTGTTTTTAATTTTTTTCATGTTTGTTTATTTTTGAGAGTGGGGAGGGGAAGGGGCAGAGAGAGGGGAGACACAGAATCCGAAGCAGCAGGCTCCAGGCTCTGAGCTGTCAGCACAGAGCCTGATGCGAGGCTCGAACTCACAAACTGCGAGATTGTGACCTGAGCTGAAGTCAGACGCTTAACAGAACCCCTCAATCAGGTTTTTAAAAATGGAGCCCAAATTTTCCATCTTTGTCAAGAACTAGGAGCTCAGGAAATGATTCATGTAGAAATGAAAATTTCCTGGAAACTTTAGCTGGAGACCATCTACTATAAAAGACAATATGTTACATCTTCCCTCTATATTTACACCTTCTTAAAGGTACAAACTAGGATTTCAGAATATCAAGGGTTATTTCTGTTTTAAAAGTATGTATCCTTTTCAGGATACTATCCAGGAAAGCAAAAGAAGCCAATTTATTCTAACAGGAAAAGGAAAACAGTCCTAAAATAGGTATCGTGGAATTACCTTGATGAAAAGGAACATCTCCTCCCTGTTTGTCCTTTTGACAAATAGAGCGCTGACCCCCTTCCTCATGTGCTCATGGAATATGGTTTTCAGCCTTGTCTAGGACATGCTCTTCGAGAATCTTTCAGACCATGAAGCCACAAGTCCTTATCTACCCATAGCGACACGTAAGCCGAATTGGCTTTTTAGGCTAATGCTGGAACATTTGAAGCTTTGCCCCAACATCACCAACGTACCCCTCTCTTGTTTTAGAAGCCTCCGGTGACTAGCCACCTTCCTTTCCTTAAGGGTTACGGCATGGCTGGACACTCTGCTATACGATATAGCCTCACATGTGCCTCCAGGAAGAGCGGTGTCCGTGGCTCTGCCCAGGGGTACGCGTAGCTCTCTTACCTAGCATGCATTTTCTTAATTATCTTGGGAAAATACCTCACCACCACAACTTTTGGTCAGATGACTTGAATGTGTTAACATCGCCTTTTGTCACGGAACTTATTTTCATTATTTTCTATGCAATCAGCAGTGGCAAATTTCATCACACATCAAAGAGCTATATTTTTCAATCTTGCAAAAGCCCGCAAGGAACAGAGAAGATATTACGTCTACTTTTATAGCAACACAATTCACATTCCAGAATGTTAAGATGAGCACATCCATATACACTGAGATTCTTGATAAAAGGGTACGTTATCTGTGTCTATTTGCTGGGATACCAACCCAGGAACAAGAGTTGGCAAATCACCCCTCCCCACACCTACCAAAACCACAAATTCTAAAGAAGTAACTTGCAAGCAGGTAGCCAGAAACATGCTTGGAATCCTACTCTTCAAATTTTTTTAATGTTCATTTTATTTTCGAGAGAGAGAGAGGCAAAGCATGACCAGGGGAAGGGGCAGAGAGAGAGGGAGACACAGAATCCAAAGCAGGCTCCAGCTCTGAGCTGTCAGCACAGAGCCTGATGCAGGGCTTGAACTCAGGAACCATGAGATCATGACCTGAGCCGAAGTCGGACGCTTAACCGACTGAGCCACCAAGGTGCCCTAGAATCCTATTCTTTAGCCTACTTCAGTCTCTATAGGGAAAGAATAAAGATATTTGGAAGGAAAAAAAATTTCTTACAGAAGCAATGTCTGCTTCATAGTGACTCTGCATTTCCATACTCTTCAGTGCGTAAGTGGGTATGTGTGTTTGTGTGTATGTATGTGAGGGAGAGTGTGGGGTCTCTCTTACTACTTGGAACCTAGCTTGAATAATGGACTTGCTTTTAAGGGAGGATACTGACATCTCAACCCCTGGCTGGATAATTGTTGAGACACAAAACTCATTGTCTAGGCCAACTTCATGCACTAGAAATTCTGAGCAGAAAAAGTCCTGTGAAGTGCTCGGCAGGAGAGAGCTAGGTACAAAAGAGGATGCTTACAATTTCAAATGGGCATAATTCACAGCCCAGAAGGCAGCCAGGCTTCAGATGTGTGGAAGGATCCTACCAAAAAAGCCCATAAGATGGACTCCAGTACCTCCAGCGAAAAGAAGCCAGGATGCTCTGAGAGTTTATCGGAAGCTGAAATGGCCAGCCTGCACTATAGATCATATGACTTAAAATCATCTCGATAAATTAAACGTAGCTAATTTAAATCATGCAAATACAAAAAAGTTCATTAACCTACCTTAATGTTCCCCAATGACCAAACACATGGAAATACTGACTGGAATCACCCGCTTTGCTTTAAGCTATTTGCATTGTGTGTATATTATAAGAATGTAAAATGCTTTAGGGCAAATGTGCTTAAACATCATGATGCTTCACACACTGCTTCTAATTCTACAGATTCTCAATTAATTCTTATTGAATTGTGTACTGTACCAATCCATTACAGACTGCAGAAAGCCTTTTCTATGTCATCAGACATTTTCATACTTGTTATTAAACACATAATTTACAAGGCAAGGGAATGACTTCGTTTAGGTTGCACAATACTTTATGTCTGTGTGATTGTGTGTGTTTGCAGGGTCACGTGCACGTGTGTGTGCATGTGTGTTAACATTTTACAATCCATCAGTATCAAAGAGTACAGTTGCCTTGCATACTGTCATGGGATATTATGGAATATTACATTTTTTAACTTTGATAAGCAGATATGAGTCTCAATATTTTAATATACGAGAGGGGTGTGATGCAATTTATTCATGGGATCGTTAAGTCGATGACACAAAATGAGCTACTGTATGCAATGTGACTGGCACAGAATATGTATGTTACCATTAGGAGGAGAAAGACCGTATCAGTGCACTGTATATAAAAATCAAAGGTAAGATGAATATAGCCTCAGTTTTATTTTGACCCAGCAATCAGAGAGAGGAGACAAATTCATAAAACACAGGCAATTCTCTAAGACCTAAATGTGAGACCTGAAACCATAAAACTCCTAGAAAAGAGGCACCTGGGTGACTCAGCTGGTTGGGCCTCTGACTTCGGCTCAGGTAATGATCTTGAGGCTCAGGGGTTCGAGTCCTGCATTGGGCTCTGTTCTGACAGCTCAGAGCCTGGAGCCAACCTCACATTCTATGTCTCTCTCTCTTCCCCTCCCCTGCTCTCACTCTGTTTCTCTCTCTTTCAAAATAAATAAAAAATTAAAAAAAAAAAAGACTTTTTTAACTCCTAGAAGAAAACATAGGCAGTAATCTCTTAGATATCAGCCTTAGCAGTATTTGCTGGACGTGTCTCCCCAGGCCAGGGAAACGAAAGCAAAAATAAATAGAACGTCAAACTAAAAAGCTTCTGCTGCAGTAAAGAAAACCATCAACAAAACAAAAAGGCAACCGACTAAACAGGAGAAGGTATTTGCAAATGATGTATCTTGATAAAGGGTTAATATCTAAAATATATCAAGTAGCTTATACAACTCAACACCAAGTAATAATAATAATAGTAATCTAATTAAAAATAGGCAGAGGACCTGAACACATATTTTTCCAAAGAAGACATCCAGATGTCCAACAGACACATGGAAAGATGCTCAACATCTCATCGTCAGGGAAATACAAATCAAAACCACATCATCAGGGAAATACAAATCAAAACACAGTGCGATACCACCCACACCGGTCAGAGTGGCTAAAATTGACAAGTGTTCTTGAGGATGTGGAGAGAAGGGAACCCTCGTACACGATTGGTGAGCACGTTAAGTCGATGTGGCCACTGTGGAAAACAGTATGGAGGCTCACCATAAAATGAAAAATAGAACTAGCATATAATCCAAGAATTCTCCTACCGAGCATTTACGCAGAGAAAACAAAAACATTAATTTGAAAAGATATATGCACCCCTATGCTTATTCCAGCATTACTTACGATAGTCAAGAATTGGAAGCAACCTACGTGTCCATCAATAGACGAATGGACAAAGAAGATATAAAATGAAATCTTGACATATGTGACAATATGGATGAGACTACAAGGAATTTTGCTAAGTGAAATAACTTAGAGAAAGACAAATACTATAGTATTTCACTTACATGTGGAATCTAGAAACCCAAACAAACAAAACATCAACAGCAACGACAGAGAAACAGACTCATCTAGAACTAGTGGCTGTTACAGGGGCAGAGGTAGGAATATGGGGAAAAGAGGTGAAGGGGATTAAGGGGTCACACTTGTAGTTATAATGAAAAATACAACATAGGGAGTAAGACTGTAATGGCTGTGCGTGGTGAGAGATGGCCACAGCTTTTGGTGGTGAGCATACCGTAACATATACAATTATCAATTCAATATGTTGTATACCTGAAATCAATATAATTCAACTATACTTCAATTAATTTTTTTTAAAAATATATAGGCAATTCTCATTATTCATCGTACTTGGGTTCTATACACTCAGTGTAGACACTGAATTAGTGAATAAGGAACCAATGCTCTTAGGGAAAATACAGAGTGAGTTTCCTGCAAGCTTTTGGTCACCTTTTTATCTACCATCAATACATATCCTTGTTTTATATATATTTTTTGTCTGTTTGAAGACACCTTCTTTAATATATTTTGTTGACTCGTTTGCCCTGACCTCACGGCCAAGGGCACCATAATGCTGCTTGAGCATGCTCCATGTAATACCTGCATTTCCTCCGGGAGGCACGTCATAGCCTCCTTGCACTCAGAACACTGGACAGCATCTCAGCACTTCCTTCAGCAGACATTTAAAATTTTTTTTAAATGTTTTTATTTATTTTTGAGCCAGAGAGAGACACAGCATGAGCAGGGGAGGGGAAGAGAGAGAGGGAGACACAGAATCCAAAGGAGACTCCAGGCTCTGAGCTGTCAGCACGGAGCATGACGTGGGGCTCCAACCCACGAACTGTGAGATCATGACCTCAGCTGAAGTTGGATGCTTAACTGACGGAGCCACCCAGACGCCCCCAGGAGACATTTAAAAATTTTTTTTTCAACGTTTTTTATTTATTTTTGGGACAGAGAGAGACAGAGCATGAACGGGGGAGGGGCAGAGAGAGAGGGAGACACAGAATCGGAAACAGGCTCCAGGCTCCGAGCCATCAGCCCAGAGCCCGACGCGGGGCTCGAACTCACGGACCGCGAGATCGTGACCTGGCTGAAGTCGGACGCTTAACCAACTGCGCCACCCAGGTGCCCCAAAGGAGACATTTTAAATAGCAAAATCACGGGGTGCCTGGGTAGCTCTGTTGGTTAAGCGTCTGCCTCTTGATTTTAGCTCGGTCATGATCTCACAGTCATGAGTTCGAGCCCCACATAGGAGTCTGTGCTGACAGTGTGGAGCCTGCTTGGAATTCTCTCTCTCTCTCTCTCTCTCTCTCTCTCTCTCTCTCTCTCTCTCTCTCTTCCCCTTCCCTGTTCACACTCTCTCTTTAAAAAATACTAAATACAAAATCAATCAATCAATCAATCAATCACCCAGGAAAAGTGAAAAGTGAAAATGTGAAAAATGCTGAGCTAAGCAGAAGGAACACTTGTTTATAACATGACAGCTGAGACTGGAAGGCAGAGCACTGCCCTGTCCATCCTCCTCTGGGAGTGAGCTTACAAGGCCACTGAAATTTCTGCCACTTCTGTGCATGTCTGTAATTGACCGCAAAAGTGCCATGATTATTGATTTGGGAACTACAAAGAAGGTTAGCAAGCAGACAAATGAGCAAATATGAAATGTGCAAAGAATGAGGATCAACTACGTTTTCAAAAATGTAAAATCTCTACTTGGCAAAAAACCCTACACTCCCCTACATTTTACTTACTGCCAAAACGTTCAGTGCAGATATGCTTACAAGTATCTTATGAAAGGACACATCGTTATTGGATATGAAAAGTGTTCCTCTTTTTTCAAAATAATCTATTTCTTTTGAAGGAGAGAGTGTGTGTGCATGCAAGAGAGGGGCAGAGAGGGAGAGAATCTCAAGCAGGCTCCGTGTTCTCAGCACAGAGCCCAATGTGGGTCTTGATCTCACCCACTATGAGATCATGACCTGAGCCAAAATCAAGAGTCAGACACTCAACCGACTGAGCCACCCGGGCGCCCCAAGGGCTCATCTTTTCATGCGTGCATCCTGAGATGAATTTCAGAAACTGAAATTTAACCTTGATTTAACCCATGTTACACCTTGACAAAACTAAATGATAGCTTCCTTAATAATTATATCAATAAAAAAGTGCAGAAAGACGTGTTTGAAACTGGGTCTAAGTGTATAGCTACAAGAGGATCTGGAATAAGCTATTTACTTCATGCTATCCATTAATGTTGCTTTTCCTTCAAGAATAAGTGTGAGAGGATGTCTGAGATCTACGATTTACTCACTCACTAATAAATGCACTGGGCCAGAAAGGGGACTGGAACAGAGGCCCATCTGACCACCTTGCCTCTGCATGCTTACCAATGAAGGACTCATTAAAGCTAAAGGGCCCCAAAGGATTGTTTCTGGTTCTGTTTTTGCTTATTTATTTGCGTTTCAATAAAACATGACAGCTGGATATACTTCACAGGTTACTTGAACCTGACTCGTAATACAACAGTCAAAAATATGTAAATGATGCTTCCATGTACCAGATTGGCCTACCAATGGCTGTACTTAAATATATTCCCTATGAGGAATACAAAGAAGAAAATTAAAGTCATTATCTTCTCTCTATTACTTTCAATGAACATTTCTTTGACTATACATATGATACCAAAAGGCCTTTCAACACAGTTACCTACAATAAAGAGCACTGATGACCATTCAAAAGTATAGCTGAATCCACAACTTGAAAATGATTTTATGATCCCACCACCTGTCCAACTGTTAGTGGAAGTAAATGGACCTTAATAAGCAGCTAGAAAAATTCAAATGCAGGAATTTCATGCTGCTGTGTGACCTGTATGACAACCCCCATGAGAATGAACCAACCAAGCCACGCAATCCAATTTGGCCAAATATTTATTACATGTCTACACTGTGGCAGACACTGAAAGGGATTCAAAGCTGAGGAAGCCTTGTATTCCCAGGAGACGCACTGTGCAGCTGTGGAGATCAGAGACATATATGCGACACTGGAAGGCTGGGCAACCTAAGATACTTGACACAAAAGAAGTACATACAAATTGCTGTAGCAATTCAGACAGGAAGGAACACACCACTGTAGGAATTGAGATTACAGGGCAAAGGCATGTGCAATGGACCTTGAGTAGCTGGAAATCTTTTTAGCAGGAAGGCTGGGGAAGGGGAAATTTGGCCTTGGGTGTGGAAGTACGCCACATGGGGGTGCTGAGGAAGGACGCACAGTCTGAAGAGAGGTTTTATGGTGTGTGTGTGTGTGTGTGTGTGTGTGTACTGGGAATGTGTCAAGATTTGTCAAAGATTTATGGGGCACCTGGGTGGCTCAGTTTGTTAAGTGTCCGACTTCAGCTCAGCTCATGATCTTGTGGTTCATGGGTTCAAGCCCTGCATGGGGCTCTGTGCTGACAGCTCAGTGCATGGAGCCTGCTTTGGATTCTGTGTCTCCCTCTCTCCCTGCCCCTCCCCGGCTTGTGCTCTGTCTCTGTCTCTGTCTCTGTCTCTCTCTCTCTCAAAAATAAATAAAAACATTTAAAAGATTTTTTAAAAAATATCTGTCAAAGATTAAGATTGCCAGAATGAAAAAATCCACACTTAAATCAGAAAAAAATAAAGGAAGCCTTTTCATGGATTTCATGGATTGAGCTAGGTCTTAAGATTATTTATCCGGACCAGGGTACAGGCAAGGTTAGAAGAGAAAAATATACAGGTGTGAGGGGCCATTTTTAGTGTCTAAGCAGATACTATGTACTTTACATGTACTTTCCCATTGGATATCCTTATTAACCCTTTAATAAGCTTGCAACATTTATTCTTATTTTATAAAGGCTTACAGATTTTATAAAGGCTTAAAGACATTGCTCAAAGTCAGAGAATTAGTAAATGATAAGCTAAAAAATAAACTACAGTCTGTTTGGCTAAAGGGCATACAAAGCCACTGTTGGTCGAATGACTAAGTAAATGAAAGGAGGAATATTTTGTGAGTGACTTTAATTCCTAGTAGGTTCATTCCCCAAGCAAATCTGTAATGACTTCATCTCGAAAATGCTTCCCCTTATGCTTTTTTGATGTCTGGGACTGCAAGAGAAATTATCAGCAAAATAGGTGACTTTACGGGGTCTGCACATGTTTCACAGACTTGATTAAAGAGCTCATACTACAACTTTGTTCCGCAAACACCGTCGCATTGGCATGATTTCTAGGAAGCTCTTTGCTAGAGACACACTCTAAGGGGCAGCCTGATCTCCTGAACTGGACTTCGGCACAGCTTAAGGAGTCGGGGACATGTAAGCAAAACAATACGGCAATAAACGCTTACATAGAAAAGAAAAAAAGAACTAAAACTTGTTTTAAATGTAAAAAATCCAATGAGCCTTCAAAGATAAAACTGACAGCTCACTAAAGATCCCAACAATACTGCCTGAAAGTCGTATAGTGTGAGGTACCATAGGGCCTAGTAAGGACGCCAGTGTGGGAGCTAGCCTGTCTGGGTGACACCGGGAGCTCACTTACCCTGCGCAGTGCCATCTATGGAATAGGGAGGGTAATAACAGTACTACCCTCGTCCTGCCCATGAGTATGAAATAACTCAACGTAGGCCACATAGTAGAGCGGCTGGCTCTCAGTAAGGGTTCTGTAAATATTTACGAGTTGCCATCATCTTTTTAAGATGTAATACACCTGGATTATCTTGAGCCTTAAAACTTAAATTAACGGTGATAATCACAAACATGTAAAGCCCAAGTTGAAAGATTGGGGTGTGGGCTGTGTTTGCAAATGGGCTGAATGGATCTTATTTCTGACAGCAAGTGTAGAAGCCAGTACCTGAGGGAGACACAGGTTTATCCAGAAACTAATTCCCCCCAAAGGAGCCCACATCAGGTCCATGAGCTACATTTTATGGCTTCCTATAAACCCTAAATCATCTGTTCCTCATAGAAGCAGGAGCTTGGCCCGGGTGGTGCACACAAGACTCTTGGTGAATCTCTGGGAGACTGGCTACCACGGGAACGTTCCTACCATCCTTCAGAGGAGCGGTGGAATAAAAACAACTCCAGCTCTGACAAAACTAACCCCCAGAAAATATCACATGCCTCCTCATCAGTCCTTGTTCTCTGATTCTTTTCCCATATTCAGCAGGTTAGAATTGCAATTTCCCTTAAAAAAAAATCTGTGTTTGGTTTGGAAGAAACTGAAAATTGGCTATAAAAAAAAGTACTTTCAGCTCAGGCTTTCTTTGGACCAAAGGAAGAGATGCACTCAGTGAAATTTCTTTGGGTTTTACTGGAAAAGATCTCTAGTCCCTCCCAGGCTCACGAGGCCAAATGATTTCAAATGAAAGTATCTTGCAAAGGTGTCGGAGCCCAGAGGTAACACGCACTAGACATTCCTGTTCTGGACAGAGTTCTTTGATCTATTTTTATTTCTTTATTACGTTTCTTTAGCTTTACTAGTGAAACCTGGAGACCTGAAGGCCTGAAGAGCCATTTAATCTGGGAGATAAGTATTTACACTACCACTTTCTTTTTCAAATATTCGAGATCTTTGTGAACAAATTTTTAATAAGGATTCTTTAAAAATATTTAAAGTGATATGTTGACTCACGGGTGAAGCAAAATGCATAGAAGTTGTATGAAAAATTTTCACCAGGACATACCAGTTAAAGAGTTACCCTGATGAAGGTGACATAGGCTTGCTTTAACTGTTGCCACAAAAGATGATTATATAATAAAAACAGTTACAGTATGAAGTGTTTGAGAATATATAAAATAATACTTTATAATAATTGGAGTCCCCCCACAATTAGGAAAAACAACAGCTAAATTTTGCTCAACAATTACTATCTAACAGGTTTAGGTTACATGCTTTACTGCTATCTTATTTCTCCTGAAAAAAGGGACTATATTATTTTTCTTTACAAAAGAAAAGAAATTGAGTCCCGGCAAGATGAAGAAAGTCACTCAAATGTCATATGGTTTCAATAACTAATCTGTGACGGAGCTAATATCTGAACTAGGCTGATCCTGAGGCCAGTGAACATGTACATGACGTTGTCTCTCAGACCTCATGCACTGGGCAGAAAGGAGTCACTGAAAAGGAAAAAAAAGAAAAAAGAAAAAAGAAAAAAGGTTAGAGAGGGAGGAAGCCAAATCATAAGAGACTCTTAAAAACTGAGAACAAACTGAGGGTTGATGGGGGTGGGGAGAGGGGACAGTGGGTGATGGGCATTGAGGAGGGCACCTGTTGGGATGAGCACTGGGTGTTGTATGGAAACCAATTCGACAATAAATTTCATATTAAAAATTATCCTGAAAAGACAACTAGCAATGAGGAAAAGACTGTTGTGGAAGGTCAGTGTGCAGAAGAAAATTGAGGGAGAGATAGACAGACAGACAGACAGACATCTTGGGGTCAGGCTGGGCATTACCAAGCCTGTGCAATGATGCAGGAGTGAGGCGAATGCTGGATACTAATCCTTTGTGCTCCTGTGACATGTGGATGGTGTTTGTAACCTCACCACAACCTTACGGACAAGGTATACAGTCATCCTTGCCGTACAGATAAAGAAGCTAAAGCTTTTAAAGGAGTCGGTTCAAGGCTGCACAGCTGGGTGGGAGAGCAGGACTATGTGACGCGAGGGCCCATACTAACATGAGCTGTACTGACCGTGTTGTTTTACAGAGATAATCTGTTCGGAGCCGCACAATATCCTCATGAGAAAGGGGAAAGGACAACCTGTGTCACATAATTGGGATTCAAACCCAGCCTTGCTTATGATGACGGGAAGTTACATAAAATATGCAGTTGACTACTTTCAAAGTAAACGGCTGAGCCCAGAAAGTAACCTTCCTGCTTCATGAAAGATTGGTCTCCGTTCTAAGGCTGCAAATTCCTTTAGGTGGTTTCAATAATTTAAGAGTTATTATTTTTCCCCCTCTAAGGCCATTTTATATTCATCATCTGGAAGCTCTCAGTACTGCTTACTGCTGAGTTCACCAGGGGTAGGACTTCTGAAATAAGGGTATTAATCAACCCTGGATTATTTTTTGAAGAAAAAAATTCCACAGAAACTGTGTGGTGCTTCTCATGCTGTTTTTCTGCAAATTACGTTTATAGAATTTTTAAAACCTTTTTTAAATGTTTATTTATTTTTGACGGAGAGAGAGTGAGCAGGGGAGGGGCAGAGAGAGAGAGGGAGACAGAGGATCCAAAGCAGGTTCTGAGCTGACAGCAGAGAGCCCGACGTGGGGCTTGAACTCAGGAGCCGTGAGATCCAGACCCGAGCCGAGGTCAGATGCTCCACTGACTGAGCCACCCAGGCACCCCGCTGTACAGATTTCCGTCTGAGAAGCTGCGATGCCATGATCAGCTCGGGCCAGACCACACACGTACGTTATCTTCTGCACACTGAACAACAGAATAGCCACGTCAGGCTGCAGCCAGACCCGGCATCGGTGTTGACGGGTTTACACGTGGGACGGAGAGAAGAGGGTTCGGAGATCAGAGATGGCGGGTACGTCAACGTTAGAAAAAAAACAGAGACGCTTCTTTTTCTTAGATTGGCGTTTGTGCTTGTCTTCCTTGCTTCTTCCCGGATCTCAAAGATGCAGGCAGTTTGGGGAAGCGCAGCATCCTGTGGCTGACGGGCTGACATGCCTTCTCTCCTACGCTAACCAGCTCTGGCTTCAGGTCCACTGGTGGCGTCAGGCACGATTTAGAGTCTGACCCTGATACTTGACTCGTGTTTTCCTGATTCGCTTTTTCCCAGAACAGCAGCCTTTTTTGTGGTTAGTCCTGAAGTCACACTTCAATCACTTTCTTGCAAGGTTCACCAGTTTTAATTCGTGATGTTTCCATCCTGCTGCTCATTATAGAATGGCTATAAAGCTATGCATATAAAAAACACTGAAAATTATTTTCATATTAGCAGTTTTTCTAAGTTTCTTTTGGGCATGAAAAACACTTTCCAGACGCTCCCTGCGCTTCCCAGAACTAGGGCGGATGTCACACTGGATCCCGATGCGCTGGCTTTCTTGAGCTTCTGGCACTCATGCCCTCGTGGCCAGTTTGGGGCCAGTTTTATTCCCCTTGCCCTAGCTCATGCCAGAACACCCAACACAAATAACATGCATTAACTGAAACACCTCAGGTTCTGAAACCTTGCAGGAAGAGTCACCTGTACACCTGGAATCACAAAGAATCAGAAACTTTTCCAGCAACACAGCCTTTGTCTTTCTGCCAGCCTTCTACATAGTTTCCTCCCGAGGCAAAATTACCCAGGGATGTCTGGGTTTCTTTCCCGACTCTCAATTTGGTTGCACTAATTCATAGGATTATCCTTATGCAAACACCACCTTGTTTGGATGACAGTGGCTTTTCAGTAAGTTTTGAAGTTGGGAAGTAAGAGTCATCCCCATCAGTCCTCATCTTCTTTTTCCAAGGTTGTTTCGTTCTTCTGGGTTCTTTGCTTTTCTACATAGATTTTTACGCTCAGCTTGTTCATTTCTATATAAAAGTCAGGTGGGATTGCACAGTGATTGAAATGTGTGTCCTCCTCTTACAGATTGCTGGATATGATTTGCAGTTTTGAAAAATATATTTTGCATTCGTGTTCATGACCTATATTGCTGTACAGCTTCCTTCTCTCCATCGATTCTGGCAGGTTTGGGTACCATTCTCATAACAGCCTCATAAAACTAGCCGGGAAGTATCCCACCTCTTCTATCTTCTTAATTTGTGTAGTACTGGCAAGGCCTCTTATTTTAAATATTTAATAAAATTTGTCAATGAAACCATCTGGTCTTGGAGCTTTCTTTATAGAAAGACATTGACAACAGATTCAAAATGTTAATACATATGGGGTTATTCCAGTTTTCTATTTCATCTTGGTTTTGTAAGTTTTATGTGTGTGTGTGTGTGTGTGTGTGTGTATAATTTTTTAATGTGTCCATTGCACTTAAGTTTGAATGAATCGGCGTAAAGTTTTTATTCTCTTATTGTCCTTTTTGTATCTCTTTGATCTGTAGTGATGTCCCATTCTATTCCTGACACTGGTCATTTATGTTTTGATCAGTGTTTCTAGGACTTTATTAATTTAATAATAAAAAATGTTTGGCTTTTCACATCCTCCAGGCACCCACGTGGTGCTCGGTGGGCCCGCAGCCTTGGTGCATGAACATGGACAACTTTCTTTCCCAGATCTGAGAGATGCTCAGATCTAAGGAACCATAAAGAACAGTGCAGTGCATTGGCTCCCAGGACAGGGAATTGGGAAGCTTGGGTTCTGATAATGGTAGCCAACCTTTGGGCGCTTGTGCTAACCTTTATCTGCGCTCTGTTTACTCTCAGCAACCTTTGATATAGACACGCTTGACACTCCCACTTACGGATGTGAAAACTGAGGCCCGAGAGGTTCATCGTGCCCCATGCTGGCAGCTGATGAGTGACAGAGTGGGATTTGAACCCAGTTTGGCTTTAATTTTCTCTACTTCTCTGTTTTTTAGTGTATCAACTTCTTGTACTTTTATTATTCCCTTCCTTCTATCAATTTGGCTTTAATTTGCTCATGTTCTTAAGCCTCAGAAGAGAGGTTTAGCTAACTAACTGTAGACTTTTATTATTTTCTAACAGCATTTGTCCTTAAGTAGTTTCCTTTAGATACTTTATCAGCCTCTCCAACATCTTGATATGTCAGTTTTTTATTATTTACTTCAAAATATTTTCAAACCAATGGTTACCTAGACATGTGTAACTTAATTCTCAATTACATGAGGCTTTCGTATTTATTTTGATTTTATTTCTAATTTAATTCTATGGATTGGTCATTATTCTGCCTGCTTTCAAATTTTACAACAACTCTAAAATATATTAACATTATATCACGAGAAAAAGGATACTCTCTTACAAACTCACAGTGCTTTTATCCAAATCCACAAATGCCACGGACACAGCAGTATCACCTAATCTTAAGACCATTGTGTATTTTCCCAGTTACCACACACGGGTCCTATTAGAACAAAAACTAACAAAAGCTAAAGGCAGTTCCATGTAGCACTGAATACAGTACTTTGTTATCATGTCACTTCATGCTTTAATCTGGGAACGTGTCTCCATCCTTCTCTTCCATGACCTAGGCATTTTGAGGAGTAGAACCGAGTTATTTTGCAGAATAATCACTATAGTTGTGTTTGTCTGATATTTCTCACGACTAAATTCAAACTGTGTAGGGGTGCCTGGGTGGCGCAGTCGGTTAAGCGTCCGACTTCAGCCAGGTCACGATCTCGCGGTCCGTGAGTTCGAGCCCCGCGTCAGGCTCTGGGTTGATGGCTCGGAGCCTGGAGCCTGTTTCCGATTCTGTGTCTCCCTCTCTCTCTGCCCCTCCCCCGTTCATGCTCTGTCTCTCTCTGTCCAAAAAATAAATAAATAAATAAATAAATAAATAAATAAATAAATAGATAAATAAAAATTCAAACTGTGTATTTGGAATAGGATTACGAAGTAACGTAATTTCTTTCTCAGGGCATACCTTCAACTGGAATAGGATAGCTTTATCTTATTACTAGATTTTTTTTCTATCTCCCACATCCAGTAAATTTGTGGTCCTATTGTCCTTAATTCTTCTGTCTTCTTACCACCACTAGATGTTCAGGCTCCAACGACAGCTTGTCCGACCTATAAGAATAAGCTTCTGGTTCGTCCTGCAGCAAACCTTCCCTCTGTATTTCAGATTAACCTAACATATACCATGTATGATTTTTCCCCTCAGTTCTCAAACTTTCAAAAGTTACCTTATTAGATCAGCTATTAAAGCCTTTTATGATATGATCTTAACATATCATATTAGATTTATTTTTCATAACTAAAATGAGCATGTTTATTGAATGCTTCTATATAAAATTATTTGAATTTTTAAAAATTTTTAAATGTCTATTATTTTGAGAGAGAGAGAGACAGACAGACAGAGTGCAAGCAGGGGAGGGACAGAGAGAGGGAAACACAGAAT
Organism: Panthera tigris; assembly: GCF_018350195.1. Taxonomy (NCBI): domain Eukaryota; kingdom Metazoa; phylum Chordata; class Mammalia; order Carnivora; family Felidae; genus Panthera; species Panthera tigris. Next base: position 4,178,196 of record NC_056670.1, read on the forward strand.
CTGAAGCAGGATCCAGGCTCTGAGCTGTCAGCACAGAGCCTGACACGGGGCTCCAACTCACGAACTGCGAGATCATGACCTGAGCCGAAGTCAGACGCTCAACCGACTGAGCCACCCAGGCGCCCTGAGAACAATGTTTTAAACATCAATATATCTGGAATTAATCAATAAACCATATTAATCAGTAACTCAGGTTAAAAATCAAAGTAATATAGATGTTACAAAATGATTAGAATTGGCCATTAAGGGAAATCTCTACAGGCTAAAATCTGAGGAACAGAGGAGTAAAATTTTATAATATGTTTTCCATACAAATTTGCTCTTTTGTATACATTAATCAGAAAATGAATGATTAAAACTATGATCAAAGAGGCGTGCCTGGATGGCTCAGTCAGGAGAGCATGAGATTCTTGATCTTGGGGTTGTGAGTGCTATGCCCACGCTGGGCACAGAGATTAATTAAAACAAACAAACAAACAAAGTCTAAAACAATATATGGATAAAGAGCTAAATGCTTTTATTTTCCAGAGCAACTGGACAAATGTCAAAATCAAGAAAGAAGAAAACAGGATAGGAAAGATTTAATAAAAGACAAGATAAAAAAAGGAAAATAAATAACATGCAATAAAGAGAAATAATGAAACTAAGAGCTGGCTCTTTGAAAAGATTAATTAATAATAATAGATAAGCCTGTTGATCAAAATTGATCAAAATAAGATATGCAAATAAATAAATACAAAAACTGGGACACCTGGGTGGCTCAGTTGGTTAAGCCTCTGACTCTGTTTTGGTTCAGGTCATAATCTCATGGTTCATGAGTTCGAGCCCAGGTAAGGCTCCTTGCTACTGGAGTGGAGCCTGCTTGGGATTCTCTCTCTTCCTCTCTCTCTCTGCACCCCCCACCACTCTCTCTCAAAATAAATAAACAAACTTTAAAATAAATAAATACAGAAATAAAAAGGACATATCCAGGGCTAAGAAATCGATATAAAAATAAAATATTACCGGTTACATACTAGTAAATTTGGTAATTGACCAAATGGATACATTTCTGGAACATAATAAAGTGCCAGGGTTGCTAAAGAAGAATTAGCGACTTCAAAAAACAGACCGGACCGATGAAGAACACCTCTCTGTCTCAAACAAAATATACCGACAATTTTTCAAGGATGTTTTTTCCAAACATTCATAAAATAGAATCTCTATATTACAGAAGGTATTCCAGACTATATAAGAGACAGAAAACTGATCAATTCATTTTATGAGACTCAAAAAAGAAAGTTATAAGCCAATCAATCTCATGATAATGGATTTAAACATTCTAAGTAAGGAATATTTATAAAATCTAATTGCATAGTATATCAGGATGAGATTAGTTTCATATCAGCAATACAAGAATGATTCAGCACCAGAGAATCCACCAACAGAAGTCCCATTCATGATTAGGTAGATGATAATACTTTATGATTATGTAATATTTCCAGGAAAACCATACTATAATGTTATTTACATCTTTATGACACAACTTTCAGGAAACTGAAATAGTAGGATAGCTCATTCAAGTGACAAACCAAATGGACAGCGCAAACATCTTAATGTTAACAGAGAAACTTTAAACTTATTTCTAGTAATATTCAGGGATGCTGTGGCCTGAATGTCAGCGTCTCCCCACCCTCAATTCACATGTTGAAACCCTAACTCCCAACGTAGGTGGGAAGTGTTTACATCATAGAGTAGAACCCTCATGGGTGAGGATGCTGCCTTGCCAAACAGGCTCCTGAGAGCTCCCTAGACCTCCCACATGTGAGGGTACACAGAGAAGGTGCAGCTATGAACCCAAGGGAGTCCTCCCCTGACCACACTGACATCCTGATCTCAGACTTCTAGCCCCAGAACTGTGAGCAGTACACTCCTGCTGTGTTTAGCCACCCAGTCGGTGGGATTTTGTTACAGCAGCTTGAACAGACTAAGACAAGGGACAAGTCAAAAAGGCCCACATTAGTCCTGGTTTTATTTTACAACCATGAATGGAAAAAATAAGTAACTAAGCCAATAGAGCAAACTTGTTACTCCTAGCCAAGATAATCTGTAAATTCAGTGCCATAGCTATAAAAAAAAAATCCCAGTGTTTTTAAAATCAACTTAATAAAGCCAATTTATGAAGGTATAAAGATCTACAAAGAGCAAAGTTTGAAAAAAAAAAGGACAAAGAGGAAAGAAGGACATATTCTATTAAGCATTCAAACTCATTTCAAAACAAATGGATTTTTTTGGTAGACATAGGATACTACTGAAGAAAGAAAAGGTAAAAGGATGGAACAGGTAGATGACATATGGAAATCTGATATTTGGTGAAGGTAACACCCAAAAAACATGTGGGAATAATGTACTGAATAAGTAGATGGTGTTAGAGAAAAGAAAAATTTTGCTGTCTCTTTCACTTTATGCCATACATGGGAAAAATATGACAGGTATAAAGTGTATACACTGTTTATATAGGTATAAACCGTACCCCTCTACAGGCTGATGAAACCAAAGTAATTTATAAATGATTTATAGCCAGACAATTAGTAAAACCACGGAAGTAGAGGAAAACACTCCTGGAAAGTAAAAGAGACAATGCCTGGAGAATATAATTTTAACCAAAGAGAAATGTCTTCCTAAAGAACACACAAAAAGCACAAACCATAACGCAAACTGTTGATGCATATCGCTACATCATTTGCAAGGATTTCAGTTCAATCTAAGGGCACGACAGACAAAGTCAGCAAACAGATGACAACCTGAAAAAAAGACATCTGCAGGACTAAGTCAACAAATAGTTCGCATCTATTAAATTGAACCATATCACATTGCCATCTAATTAGAATGCACTCAACAAGCACACACACAAAAAAAGGCAAACATCAGAGAGCAGCACACCATCAACACCAGTCTGCCTGCAGGAGCTGGAAATGTACTGATAAAGGCATTCTGGAAAGTGCTACTGAAATGTGAGATGCATGTAGGCAATGAGTCAGTGATCTGTCTCCAGGATCCAAATCTTGGAAAAATCTTGCCGAAGTATACGGCAAGACAGGTACAGATGAAAAGATATTTATCAAAGCATTGTTTGTGATAGCAGAGAGCCTGATGCAACTTAGTTTTCCATAACTGAGAGACGGACAGATAAATAAATAAACATCGTGGATGCACACTCTGAAACGCTTCTCCAACTGTGCAGCAGCGAGAACAATGGAGAGGACACACAGCAATACAGACGGAGCTTAAAAGTAAAGAGCTGAATGAGGCAAGTCAGGACATAAATACAACTTGTTACGCGACACGATCTACCGTTAACTGTTCCATGCTGAAGTCAACCGAAACACACGCGATCACCTGTAGCACCACTGGGTATACGCATGGCGTGTTTGCAAACTGTTGCAGTGACCTGGTCACGGCAGATGGGGTAATGCCTAGGAACCCTTTCTCTGGAAATAAACTACATTAAGTGGACACACGTTCACGGAGATAACTCTACACTGAGTGGATCTGCTTTTAAAGATCGGATGGAAGGTACTGGAGGCCATGTCAAGGCAGGAGAGGGGCACGGCGCCCGGGTGGGCAGGTCACAGACAGCCTTCAGCACAATCAAACGGCCAAATGGCCGAGTGTGTACAAAACCCGAAATGCACAGCTTACAAAGGTGGGAACACAGGAATGTAGATTTGAGTAGGCGTCCTGGACAAGGAGCTGTGGTCACCAGATGGGCTACGATCCCGTCCCCAGAGAAATGGCAGAGAGCTCCCAAAGGATTGTGAGCCAAAGACTGATGATGTGAGGCAGGCTGACCCCCACGCCAGGTAGGTCAACAAGACACACAGGCTGACCACCAAGCGGGGCCACCCTGGGCGGAACCCTGAAATCACAGCAAGAGGGCTCTGCAAATTCCCGTGGCTTCACGCATTGTGGGATGCTCTAAACAGAACTCAGATAACTCCAGAAAAAAATGCTGGTGGGTACAAAAAGCTATCCTAGGATCTCACCAAATGAATTATTGTAATGGAATCAAACCGAATGGATCCCAGATTAGAAAATTACCGAGTGAAATGCGGCCGCTAGAATCTAACCAAAGTCCTCTTCTTCCATCTAGTGACACATCTGGAGAATGCAGACGGAAACTCCCGGAAATGAGTGCACTGTGCAGAGTGGTGGATGGCGGTAGAGGGGATGTTTGAAAAGTGCCACCCGGGAGGGTGCAATCACAGATGTTGCAATGACTTTGCGTCTAAAATACACAATCAAAATAACCTCCCGGCACGTGTTCGCCTATCGCTGTTCCTGAGAATGCCCGTAGGGACCACAAAGAGCCAGTCTGATGAAACCAGCAGGCACACAATGCGAAATACAAGCTTTCCTTCCGCACGGTCATTCAACCTTTTTTCTTATTTCATTTTTATTGTTTTTTAACAACGTAAGGTCTTGCTGAGGATGAACTCGGTGGAGAGCACTCTAGCTGACCCTCTCCATGTAAGCTAAATCGAGAGCCTTCTGGGCAATATTTCTATTGCTCTTGTTGAATACCTCCCATATTTTCTGAATCTCTATGAAAATAACAATTCAGAGCAGAATTTACCTTTTTCCAAATGGTTACTGTAATTAAATGCAGTCCTTCATTCTAATAATTCCCTACTGTTGGATAATAAATAATGTGGACCAACATTAGGGTGAAAGGACATTCATCATTCTTGTAATTATGAAAAAGTAGAAGCTAAATAACAATCAGTAGCTTTTAAATAAATTATGCCTTCCATATAATTAACAAAATCTTAAAACTACATTTTTTTTATAACATGTGGATATGCTGTTCATATAGTAAGTAAAAACCAGAATGCACCGCTGTATGAATCAATTCTGTAATACGTAAAACATAGGTATGGGAAATACAGATATGCACGTAAAACATATATACGTACCTACAGAATATGCAAATATGTAACTAACAGACATTTGCATAAAAAAGGATCAAAGTAAACACGTAATAATGTTAGTCCCCTGAATTTCTCTAAGCTGTGCTATTGTAAGTGATTTTAGACTTCTCTGTACTGTTATCAGTTTTTTCAATATTAGGTGTATATCAATTTTAGAATTGAAAACAAAACGAAAATGTGATGCCATCTTCTGCAATCGACCCACTTTATAGGGGATGAAAGTTAAGGCCCAAAGCCACACGGGCAATTATGGAACAGCTAGGACTTGAACTCCCGTCTAGTGATGCCTGTCTCTGCACGTTCCCAAAACCAGGCTGTGAAACCGAGCGTTTAGACGGCTGGCTTTGTGATCCTCTCCTGCATCCAAGTACAATGTGATGCTTCCCCCTGAAATGCTAACAAACAAACATCGCTCGAGTCTGTGTCTAGCAGAGCTTTTCAGGAGATGGAATAAAAACCATACGTAACTCGCAACATTTCAAGAGGCCACCAGCTGTCAGGTATTGACATCACTCAGAAGCGCTGCCAACTCAAATCAGACACAGTCACCCGGAAGGAAAAGCTCCCCGGAGACTTTCTTTAGCTTCTAGACCTGTATTTCACAATCATTCGAGGCACTGTTAAAAGAAGGGCAGAAAATAGTTGAAAACTCACTTGCTGTTTCCAATGTATTATTTATGCCAGAGAATACGTAACCTGGGGGAGGAAAAGGTGCATCAGAAATCTGAATAATTTAATACACATATCTCTGTTAAAATTTTAAATATCCTTCCCCACTTTGGCAATTATTAAGTAAAGAACCACGGGATGAAGGAACGGGCTGGAGGGGCAGGGAGAGGAAACCTTGGCCTGCCCAAGAGAACCGCTGTTTCACTGTTTCACTGAGCATGTTATTCTCCTGGTTCTAAATGTATGCTACGGCTACCGTCTGTGCTCCCTGCTCTCAGGAACACCCCGAGGTTGCTACAAAACCCTTGTCTGAGTCTAGGATCAGACCCTGGCCCCGAGAGACCCCACGAGATAGAGCCTTATCTTGATCTCTCCTTTAAGCAAGGGACCGCAGGTAACAAACTGCAGGTGGGTTAAGGCAAAGTCCATACAGCCCCAGGGAAGTATAGAATGTACCAAAACAACAAGTGGACAGAAGGAAACCCACATCTGCTGCTATGTCACTGCTCATAACCCTGCTCAGTATTCTTAAATGTCTATAACTTCAGAACACAGAGAAGTACAGTACTGATAACAAAGGATGAATTTCAGCAGGATAGAGAGAACACGAAAATAATATTTTGAAAAGGGTCAGACTGCTCTTGTTCCCTAACAATATACATTTTTATAAATAATTATCATAGCGTGTTCAAGACAGTCGAGGCCCTGGACTGTGATGTGTTAGAAGGCCGGAAGCACACAGGTGTGAGTTCAGCATACGTACTATAGCGTTCCTCAGGGTGCCAGGCGTGGCCAGCCTGCGGAAGGGACCGGAAATGAAACGGACGAGCAATTACATCCATATGTGCATAAATATTAGGACCTACAAAGTGACTCATGTGGCCACAGCCTCAAAGCTAGGAACCTGGAGGAAAGAGTCAAGAAAGAAAACATCTAACTGCACTGACAAAGGCTGACCATGAACGGGAGGATTACATTTTTCTAGTAGATGCTACAATTCTATGTGACAAACATGAGAGAGGCACATTTTCTAACAGAGACATCACATGAAACAAAACTGTGTGTAAACATCACGTACACCTGCTATAATGTGTGTGTATTTTCACCCACACTGGATGCAAACAGAGTCCAGGCCACCTGCTGGGCCAGTGATGGGACAGAAGGGGGGAAACAACACAGATCCAGCTTCTGTGCTTACGGAACCTAGATTCTGAAGAGGGCCAGAATTAAACTAATAATCATACAAGTGAGCAGTAACAAAAATAAATACTCCGAAAGCTTACTAGGAGAGCGTGCGAGAGGGAAACCAGATTTAGATTAACGAGTAAGGGCAGGCTCCTAAAACCAGAGCAGAAGTTAGCTCGGGAAGTGTGTGTGCACACGTGCAGGTACGATGTGTGACAGGGCAGCCTGCATCAGCCGGGGCAGAGATAACATCGCTCTGTGAGGGTGCCGAGTTAAGGACCCGGAACGCGGTCTGCTGGGACGAGTGGATGATATCCTGCATCTGCTGAGGCTGAAATGATAGGCAGACAGCGGATTATGCAACACCCTGTGGACCATATGGGGATTGTGTGATGCTATGCCAAGTGCTTAGGAATTTATGAAAATATCTTTTAAGTTTTTTTTAACGTTTATTTACTTTTGACAGACAGAGCACAAGCAGGGGAGGGGCAAAGAGAGAAGGAGACACAGAATCCCAAGCAGACTCCACGTTGACAGCACAAAGCCCGACACGGGGCTCGAACCCACGAACCGTGAGATCATGACCTGAGCGGGAGTCGGACGCTTAACCGACTGAGCCACCCAGGCGCCCCGTGAAAATATTTTTTAAAGGAGGGGTTGTCTAAAGCAGTGGACCTACAGACTTATCTTTGGGGACAGTCGACTTCCTTAGTGGGGAAGCAAATCTGCAGGCTCATAAAACACACAGCCAACTCGAAGGCATTTCACTTACAAAGATGGGAAACAGCCCGCACCCAGACACACAGTGTCACTACCAGCCATGGGATGTGTCCCCAGGAGGCTGTGGCTCCCCAGGCACACCAGTAACTGTGACACTGTTCTGCTCCCTGATGCCTCGCCCTGAAGAGACGTTTGAAGAAAAACAAGAACAAGAACGTACTGTTGATAAACAGTCTACAAGATGGTCATTTTCTACAAGCCGTTAATTATGACCATCTTTCACCAATTCTGGCCTGCTGGTCCTGCCTACCTCTATTTCGTGGCCCCCATCCTACACCTACTTCCTTCACTTCCAAAATCTGTCATTTTTTTCCCCCAGAAAACACAGAGAATCCTAGCACATATAAAAACACTGCAAAGATCTTTCAAATGAGATAGGAAAAATTCTGGGGAAATCCCGGTATTGGGGGGGGGGGGGTCCTACGACTATCTCCTGTGACAGGTGAATTTGACAGTTAAAATACTAATTCCATCATTTGATTCCCTGAGAAATAAAATTCAAAATAACGTCTACTAACTCACCCAGGGTACAAAACAGGAAAAAGGTAAAACATAGTTTGCTTGTTAGACTAGAACATCATAAAGGGCACCAAGTGGGGAGGTAAAATAGAAAGGCAGATAATCAGAAGATGTATGGTCACTAGGAAACCACTTTTGAGTCACATTTTTTAGCTGTGAGTAGGATTACTAATAGCTTTGATTTGCCCAAGAAATGTAAAATTTATGCCTGAGGGCTTACATAATTATAAATAAAGGCTTTGTTCTCAAAGTTTTCCAGTTTTGGAGAGAACAGACACAGCGTGAATGGCGGAGGGACAGAGAGAGGGAGAGAGGGAGAGAGGGAGAGAGGGAGAGAGGGAGAGGGAGAGAGAGAGAGAGAGAGAGAGAGAGAGAGAGAGAATCCCAAGCAGGCTCCATACTGTCAGTGCAGAGCCCGATGTGGGGCTCGAACCCACGCACTCCCACGAACTGTGAGATCACGACCTGAGCCAAGATCAAGAGCTGGACGCTTAACAGACCGGGCCACCCAGGTACCCTCAAAGATCTCCAGTTTGGACCATAAGTTCTGTGGTCACGGTGATGGCGAAGCGTGTGTGTCCATTCTGCCACACTGTAGTCTATATACGTATGGCACACTGGTTCTGCCCCTCTGGAGGATCCCAACATACTTCCCATAGCAATGGGCGCATGACCATTTGGACGACAGTAATAGTAACAGTATCAATAACACTAACTATATTACTACCAACTGATGACTCTTCGTTGCCAAAGTTTTCATTGACAAAACGAAGAAAATAATTCCTACTTCCTGGTAGAAGTGAGCCAGTGCCTTCTCTGCCAGCTCTGAGGAGCGGGACATCCACTCATGGATGTGACTGAGACAGGGGACACAGAGGCCCGTTGCACAGTCCCCTGGACGCCCCTGCAGGACTTCCATTCCCTCTGTTCCTTGTACTGAAAGCTGTACTCAGCCTCGAGAGTATGTCTAACAAGGGCTAGAGAGAAATTTCTCTCCTCAAAACCTTCCAGAGGCGCATTTTAGTTCCTAATGGATTCTGAACTAACAGTAGCAATAAAATCCTCAGCTAAAAGCTCAAACATAAGCCAGAAAGTAATGTTTCCTTAAAACCACAAGCACTTAAGGCTATTTCTACACCTTCTATTTTATAGAAACTTAGCCAATTGGTGAACTTAATCACAAGTGGTCAATTTCATATAAAATATTCATTTAAAACTTAAGTGTTCATCCTCTACTCCATGAAAAGCACTTTATTTAATAATAAGGGGTAACAAAAAAAAAAAAAGAAAGCTCAAGTCATGGCTGTAACTCTAAGCCCTAAGTTCACCCAGGACAGAGAAAGGTTGGTGAGAATCACTGTGATATAAAATAGACGGGAATAAATGTCACAGGGGTCCTGAAAGTAAAATTTAGTGCTGTTCAGGGAGAGAGGACTTCTAGCCAGACTATTTCATTAAGGAAATGGCATTTAAGTTGTACCTTAAAACATGGGTAGATTTGAACGTGTGATGGATGAAGAAGGACGGCATCCCAGGTGCAGGATGCTTGCAAGCTAATCTCAGCGTCCAGAAAGGAAGAGAAATCAGCGAGAACCGTAAGGGGCGCAGTGTCACTAAGGAAAGGTATAGTGGGGCCCGGGGTGGACCCACCTCTGTTCGGCATAGCTGGCAGGGTGGCCTTTGGGAGGTGACAGAAATCATTTGAGGTTCGGGTTTAGGCTTTGTTATGGCTGACATTACTTAAACGTCTATATAGAGAGAAATATGGCGATAGTGTTTAGTGGCTTGGGCATTTGAGTCTCATTAAAGAAAGAATGACCTTCTTTACAAGTCCAAGTGACGCTGAAAATTTGACAGGGGAAAATATCAGCAGAACGGCAAGAGGCGCAGGGATTTTGTAAGGTCACAGACACAGATTAAAAAAAAATATGAAGAGGGAGGAACTGAATGACGATCTCGCTAGTGTAAACCTCAGTGACAGGGACAGGCTCATTTGGAAGAGGGCAGTCAGGACAAGGAGCCGTGGTGAGTGTTTGCAAAGAGCTGGGGGCAGGTTCAGTGCTGTGCATGGTGACTGTGATATGCTCCTGGAACAGGAGATCCTGGGGGTATTCTCCAAGTGGTTGTATTTCTGTGTTCCATTTTTTTATTGTCTAGAAACTTCCAAATGATATTAAATAGCAAAGGTGATGGTAAGGCACTGCCATCTATCTATTCATTCAGTCGTACATTCATTCATCATTCATTTTTGAAGAGGAACGTTTTTTAAGTCACCCTTGCCAACATAGCGTGCAGCTGATTTTTCTGTGGTGGGTTGCCCTATTTTAATAATTTTCCTTTTAGACTTACTTTATTTGGAAATACATGTATGTGTGGGTCTAGAGTTCCCAGGAGAGGTGTTGATGGGGATACCAGGGATTGCACAGGATGGAGGGGTGCCAAACTCACGAGACTGCAGGAAGCAGGGTGTGATCTCAGCGGGGCATGCCTGAGAAAGAAAAGGAAAAAGGGGGCACCAGGGTGGCTCAGTCAGTTGAGTGTCCAACTCTTGACTTCGGCTCAGGTTGTGATCTCAGGGTTCATGGGTTTGAGCCCCATGTCAGGCTCTGAGTTGACAGTGCAGGAGCCTGCTTGGGATTCTGTGTCTCCCTCTCTCTCTGCTTCTCCCCCACTCACAAGCTGTCTCTCTTTCTCTCTGTGCCACTCTCTCTCTCTCTCTCGCTCTCTCCTCCAAAATAAGTAAACACTTTTAAAAATTTAGAAAAGGAAGCCAAGAGAAGACACTTAATTATGGCATTTATAAAGAGGGAGCATTAAGGTATGGCAGATACGCAACATGAGAGTTTTAAAAAAGAAAAGGACGATAATATCAGCAAATTTGGAAGTAGGGGGGCCTCACAAAACAAACACACATTTATGTGCATATAGTTAGATGCAAAGAGGAAACGTTTATTTTTTACTCTACTTTTGTTAATCAATGATTTATAGCATGCCTTGCAAGGAGTGAATTTATACAAAATAAGTTCACGCCATCTAAAATATTTTGCAGAGGATTTGGGGGAGATATTACTCTCTTAAATAAGACTTATTTTATACATATTTAAATTTGGGCTATTTCACTATTTCTTGCTAAATTATCACCCAAGAATTGAAATGGTCTCTTCAGATGTTTATAGATATGTAAATGTGGAGATACATTTGTCTCTTTCTTTCAATACTTATATTTTATTTTCATTATATCATCCAGAACCTTCTAAGCAATGTTAAAATATCAATGCTAACAGTAAGATATTTGCCTTGTTTTCCCTTTTAATGGTTTATAAGTCTTCATTTGCTACAAAGATTGTTCTTACCCTTTTTATGTTTGTCACTATGTTTTAGAATTCTTTTCCTAGACTTATTTGGTTAGTGATTTTAATAGGAAGTGATGGTTTCTACTTTTTAATCACTCTTGGTACATGTTGATATTATATTGTGCTATATCATACTTGTTATATTACTTCACATTTATTGTAATCGCATTTTGATAGATTTTGGCGTGTCTTCCCATATGCAAACTCCGCTCTGCGTTACAGCATGGTACTCTCCCCTGTTCAGGAAATAACATGCACATTCTCTCTCCACTGCTCCAAGAACAGGATGGAAGAATTAAATGTAGAAACCAATAAACTTAACACTTTGCTCCTGTATTTTAAAAGCCAAGGCTCTAAAAGACCCAGGGTATTAGCAATAGATTTCAAAAACATAGATGAAGAGATGGTTATTTAATTCCATGCCTAAGTGAGATGCCCTGGAATAAGGGAAGTAAAAGATCTGCAGAAAAACACTGATGCTTGTCCTTGGGAAAGAGGTCTGTACCTTACTTACTCCTACGCTCTGGGCCAGGGTGCGCTGCAGGGCACGGCAGGCTAAGGCTGGCCAGGACAGTGGACAGCCCACAGGGGCTTCAGTTCAGAGGGCAAGATGGCCTCGTTTCTCAGAGTCTGAATACCTGTGGGATTACTTGTGTTTTCCTCTGCAAGGGATTCCATAAATAAAAGCAATCACCAAGTAATAGTCTAGAGAAGAAACCCATGTGCATATGAGAGAAGAGAAACTCATGTTATAAATATACAAAAGGTATTCAGCAGTTGATGAAGCAAAGAGAAAGACCAACTTAGAAGGACACATGATCTACATAGGCAAGGGAGTAAAGATGAACTGAAAATGGACAATCAATATATGAGAAAAATGGACAGCCTCACTAGAGGTGAGACAGTGCAAATTACTCGACATGAAATATTTTCTCACCTGCTGAATCGATACAGATAATAAGAATGAAAGGAAAACTTGGGAATGCAAGCTGGTGCAGCCACTCTGGAAAACAGTATGGAGGGTCCTCAAAAAACTAAAAATAGAACCACCCTACAACCCAGAAATTGCACTACTAGGCATTTATCCAGGGATACAGGTGTGCTGTTTCGAAGGGACACATGCGCCCCCATGTTTACAGCAGCACTATCGACAAGAGCCAAAGTATGGAAAGAGCCCAAATGTCCATCGATGGATGAATGGATAAAGGAAATGTGGTATATTTATACAATGGAGTATTATTCAGCAATCAAAAAGAATGAAATCTTGCCATTTGCAACTACATGGATGGAACTGGAGGGTATGATGCTGAGTGAAATTAGTCAGTCAAAGAAAGACAAAAATCATATGACTTCACTCCTATGAGGACTTTAAGAGACAAACCAGATGAACATAAGGGAAGGGAAACAAAAATAATATAAAAACAGGGAGGGGGACAAAACAGAAGAGACTGATAAATATGGAGAACAAACTGAGGGTTGCTGGAGGGGTTGTGGGAGGGGGGATGGGCTAAATGGGTGAGGGGTGCTAAGGGATCTACTCCTGAAATTATCGTTGCACTATATGCTAACTAATTTGGATGTAAATTCTAAAAAATAAAAAATGAAATAAAAAAATAATAATAATGAAAAGAAAACATAATGAGCTTAAATCCTGGCAAAATTAGAGATCAGACACTCCGGTGGCCTTCTTGTGACAACACAAACAAATCCTGGGGGAAACGCAAGTTTTAGGTATTGGGGTTTCACGGTTCCCTGGACCCAAAGCAAGGAGAAAATGGAGCAGGGGCACAAACACCACCGAAGCCACAAGTGCAGGGTCGGCCTAACGGCAAACGCACCCGTCAGTGGTGTGACCAGGACGCTGAGCCACGTGCCAGCTGTAAAGCGAAGAATTTCTCCCAAGACTGTGACATGAAAGAGAATCCCCAGAGAGCTGACTGAATCCCAGATACCTTGAGGCAAACTGACATTATCTGTGAAACAAAGTCTCTTCAAATGATGTCCCTGGGACTCTACGGACTTTGGTACAGCAAATATGAAGTTACGATAAGATTCACTCGACGTTACAAGGAAACAAAGCACCATGAGGGTCTGCAGATCAGAGCAGAGGGAGAGCCCCGCACACGTAGCAGAATGATAGTCTTGCATGTAAAATATAAAAATATGTAGAGTATAAAATTTTATAATAAAAGAGTATCACCAATGAATAAAAAAAATTCAGTGATAGGTATACGTGAAAAGGATGAACATCTAAAGATAAAAGTTAAATGTCTGACATGTAACAAAACTTAATGAAGTTTCACTCCTTCGTCAAACACTATAGGAGCCAGAACTGTAAACAACAGCACAGACGTGAAAAACGTACTTAGAGTCAATGCCAGGGAGACTGACCCATGGAGACCAGGAATGAAAGGGGGTTAGGAGACAAAGAATCAGAGACTGGTACAGCCCTGAAAAGCTGTCATGTAGTTCCACGGCCTGCTGGCTTGGAGGAAGCAATGACCCCATTCAAGTAAAGACACTAGAGATACCACAGCAGACAGTGGAAGGAGGGATTTAAAAAACCACAGTTAAGGACACACTAGAATAGAAACGCCGCATATGGCGACTATCATCCATGGGAGCAGCTCACCTAACGTGCTTACCGTGGCAACGAGGAATGTGCATGCCAGAAAGTCACCTGCCTCTCCAACAAGCTCGATGGTGCCCACCCTCCCTAGGCAGGGCCAAGATTAGGAGGCGAAATTACTGAAGCTGGCTGCCCCATTGATTAAAGGAGCACAAGTTCAAGAAATAATAGGGGCCAGGTGGCAACATTTAACCATTAGAAGAAAGTCAGGTGCAATCATCATCGCAAGCGGCAAGGTGAGCGTGGGAGTCAGGCACACCTGACCCGCCTGGAGACGGGCGCTAGATGGGTACGATCCTGCTCTGGAGATGACTACTAGACCATGACATATTTGTCGGCAAGATGGATAGATCACTAGTCAACAAGGGCGTTTTTGGTGTATCCAGCTGAAGTAAATGAAGATTATACATGATCAGGTGGCTGAGCGAAGCCAGTCCAATCAACAGTCACAAGAGCTTGCTGTTTGGTTCCTTGACCTGTGGGAACCGACATGCGCTCATGAAGGAAGTCAAGGGGAGGCCTCTGCCACCAAGATAGGAAAGGGAAAAAAATCCTACCCTGGAAAGAACTGCAGAAGTTAGCGTTACACTTAAAAGCCTACAGAATGTGCAGGAATGTTCTTGTTTAATTCACTAGCCTTGTCGCTACACAAGCCAGACAGACCCTAGAGGATCACAGCGGCCTTTCGCAAACTCGACCGAGTAGTAACCCCTACAGCAGCATGGGTTTATGCACCAACTTTGCTAAAACACCTGAGTCCTGCCCAGGAGCATGAGAGGTGCCAGGTGGCCACTGACCTAGCAATGCAAACGCACCCCTTTCCATCCTTATCACAAATTAAAACCAGAAACACTGTGCATTCACACAGGATGGATGAGAATATACGGCTCTGGTCGCTCCTCAGGCCTTTGTTATTCTTCCAACTTGTGTGACAGTACAGGCCAAAGGGACCCCGATTACCCGGCCATGTGGTGGAATTTCACACCTGGTTCCCTAGAAGCGTCATGTTTAACAAAGCAGGTGAGTAAGGCGGCTAATACCCTGGAAGCCTTCAACACGGGCACCTCAAAGGATGAGAGATAGACCTGATGAAGATCACGGTGCCATCATGCGGGTGCCATATTTACCAGTGTGGTTCAGGGTGTCCTCGTATGCGGTCTCCAAGGGAAAGGACACAATACCACATCTCCTAACTCGCATTATGCGGCACAGAGTGCAATGTCCTGTAGGCCTCTTTAAGTTCTCGGGAAGAATATTAGTGGGAATGTTAATCTGACTCATACACAACGTGATTTTTTTTTTTTAAATGCTGCCGGGTTTAAATGGGGTCCAGAACAGAAAAGAGTCTGGGCTGTGGTGTAAGCAGTCCACCTGGGCCAGATGAGTGCCAAACTTACGGTATTTGTCACGAAAAAACGCACAACGAGTCTAAAATTTATGACAAGTCCAAATGGAGGACAACATAGGTGCCTACGGTCCCAGAGTCAGCTCGCGACACTTGCATCAGAGAGTGAAACACTTTTCAAAAGGCAACCGTGGGTGTACGACTGAGTCCCAGAAGAGACCAAGAGGTCAAGTGGCGGTGTGGCCGAAACTGCCGAGCATAAGCTGGCTTCCTGCAGACTCACGAAGTCATACAGCTGGGCAGTCCCGGCCCCAATCCGTGGTGAGACGTACGCGATGAGTCCACGTACAAGTTCAAGCAGGTAGCCAGACCCTCCTGTCATCCATCGTCATTACATCGGCCCCTCTCCTGCAGCTCTCAGTACGGCCATGTGGGAAGTTGCTCATCACTGATGGAAGAGGAAAAACGACAACCTTCACAGGCAGGCTGGCTTAGTGCCTGGGTACATGGACTGTGGGACTGTCGCCGCATTACAGCCTCACTAAGGGCGGTCCCTAAAGACGGCACTCCCACGGGCATTTCCACAGGCAACTGTACGTACTTAGCCATTCAGTAGGCAAAGAGAACTAGCCTCAAATCAGCATTTATTCATTTTTGAGAGACAGAGCGGGATTGGGGGAGGGGCAGGGAGAGAGGGAGACACAGAATCTGAAGCAGGCTCCAGGCTCTGAGCTGTCAGCACAGAGCAGGACGCGGGGCTCAAACTCAGGAACCATGAGATCATGACCTGAGCTGAAGTCAGTCACCTAACTGACTAAGCCACCCAGGCGCCCCATATGTGAGGCATTTTGATAATGTCTTTAGCTCAGATCAGTGGCACGGGACCAAGAGATACACTTTACGGCAAAAGAGCTATGTCATTTGTCCCACCAGCCACCATTCCTCTCAAGGCCCCATCAACCAGGAGCTGCCAAACCAACAGAGCAATGTGTTTACTCACTGAATATGTAGCTGAGGTGTCAGATTAGAGAAAATACTTTCAAAGATGTTTCTCTAAATCAATTATCATATGGGCTTGCAACTCTGGTAGTTAAAAGGCATGCGCCTGGGCTGAAGAGTAAAACGAGAGTCAACCTCACTTTCCATCACTCCCAACGACCTGCTTGGAGAATTCATTTTTCCCGTTCCACCAAATCTAGGCTTTATAAACGTTGTGGTCCTCTTCCTACAGCCTACCCAGTCTCTGGGAAACACTTCCGGGAGACCCTTCAGGAGCCCCAGGAAATGTCAAACTACAGCTATGGCTTTCTCAACTTTAAACTCCTTGCGTCCACCATGATAAGTTCATTAGAAGGAGCCAGTACTTCCGGCAAATATGAGACAGGAGAAAATACGACTGCCACCTGGCAATTCACTTGGGCATTTCTTCAGACCACCCTGCCCAGATCTGATGAGAAATGAACTTGGGTGGTAGCCATGAACTAAGAAGGGCAAGGGGGCATGTGGCTGAGACTCTTCAGGCCTGCGGGTCTGGATTACCCAACAGGTACATCACTTGGACAAGCCTAAGTGCTCACCAAGAGCAAGGGAAGCCTAGAATGGGCAGTGGATGAAAGAAACGATGAGCACCAGGCATGTCTTTCAAGCCTTTCATTACACGAACCATTTCCTTGCCAGTTTCCCCCAGGATATTCGGACAAACAGAATCCAGGAGGATCTGTTCTCAGGACTTACAGGAAACAAATGCATCTCGGCATCTTGGGGTGTGACCTGTAATAGATGATCCAGTACTTTGCCTCAATTTTCCTCTTCAGGGCTGAAGCATCCACTTCCGTGGCTACTGGGAGTTTTGGCAGCCAATACCCCAATACCCTTCAGCTGCATCCCCCTCCAGGACTCTGCCTTGATTAATGAGGGCTGCTCTGCCCAAGCTTACATCCATCCAAAGTCCGCTTAATGCCACAACCCAGCACCCCTGCCCTCTGCACCACCCTAACTCCAGAATGTCCTGTAGGATCCCCTGAGGCTGTTGTGGCAAAGGCGCTGTGTTCACCTTCTCCTTTATCTCCCACCACTTCCTTACTTCCACCAGGATTTTGATCTTGAGAGAACTTCGCACAAACTTCCTGCACATAAATCTGTCTTTCAAAGTCTGTGTATCCTGCGACAGAGATACACCTCATTTAAGAGTAAGATTTAATGTAATAAAGAAATCAATTCTGCCCCAATTGATCTATAAATTCAATTATAATAAAAATATGAAAGGACACTTAGAAGAATCAGACCTATTTTAGAATGTATTAGTAAGACAAAAGTTAAAGAACAGTCAAGATATTCCTTAAAATGCAAAATAAGGAAGATTGGCTCTATCAGATATCAAGATATACGTAGATATGTACATTTAAAGATATAAATGTACTCAGTAGGTTAAGCATCCAACTTCAGCTCAGGTCATGATCTCATGGTTCGTGGGTTCAAGCCCAGCTTGGGACTCTGCATTGTCCATGCAGAGGAGTCTCTCACTCTTTCCCTCTTTCTGTCCCTCCCCCACTTACACTTTCTCAAAAAAAAAAAAAAAAACTTAAAAAAATATCCAATAAGTAACTGGAAATTAAGTTAAGAATTATTTAATATTTATAAATTTTTATAGAGAAAACACTTTTAAAAATCATCATCTGGTGATAATATTTTGGAATAGAAAGGAACAGCTATTTAAGCAAATTATTTGGCCTTAGTTCCCATTCTCCATATCTTATCTATGGTGCTGAAGATCATATAATGCCTGTAATACCCAAGTGCAAGCTAGCACCAAAGGCCTCTTAACACAGAGATGTATATGTGGATACATCACATATACACCACAGGATAATGTGTGGATACACGCAAATATCGGGGCATGTCAAAGGGACACAGGAGTCAAATGAAAGAACTCCCAATAGCCATCGCTGGAACAAGGTGACCAACACCATAAGTAATGTATTAATGGATTCTAACTCAAAGTATAAAATAAATGCCCATGACTCATCCTGATATAAGTAAATAACTGAATAAATAAATGTGGGAGAATTGACAAATCTGTGAACAATTTAAAATAATTTATGCAGATACTCCGCTCTCAAGGAGGTAGAGCGTGACTTTGCACTCTTCACATGTGGATGTACATAGTAACTTCCTTTGGAAGAATACAGAATGAAAAGATATTGGGCGGGGGGGAGTAACTTTATAATGGGGGACCTGATGAACACGACTCCATCCAGGAGACCAAGGTCAGCATCAAAAGTGATGAGTCATGTTGACATTATGTACTCTCATGGGACATGATGAGAGCGGCACTTTACGTGTGTGACCTTCCACTTAAAAACCCATAACCCAGTGCAATCAAAAGAGAAAGTACCAGAAAAATCACACATGAAAGATATTCTGTAAAACAAATGATCAATATTCTCACAATGACAAGGTCACCAAATACCTGAGAAATTCCCAGTCATGAGGAGCCTAAGACGTCATGACAAAAAGTAGAGTGTGGTATCCCTGAGGGAATCTTGGGGGCTCAGTCAGTTAAGCACGTGACTTTTGGTTTCAGCTCAGGTCATGATCTTACAGTTGGTGAGATCAAGCCCCACATCAGGCTCTGCACTGACACCATGGCATTTGCCTAGGATTCTCTCTCCCTCTCTCAAATATATATATTGTTTTAGTGAACACCATAATAATTCTTAAAATATGAGTAAAATCAGCAGGGAAGCCAAGAGAATGGTTTATGCGTGCAATAAAAGGATAATGGGATGCTTACATGCAAACCAATGAACCACATATTGTCTACTAGACTTTCCAACAAGTTTGTAGATGACAACTTAGTCATGCCCTGACTTTTCACAAAGTCAGTTACAGATACATTTATATATATATATATATATATATATATATATATACACACACACGTATATATATATATATATATATATATATACACACACACACGTATATATATTTATATATTAAATATTATATATTATGTATTATATATATTTTATTTATTTATATTTATATTTATGTTTATATTTATATTCCAGAATTCACCATTCAAAAACAAATAGTGTTTCAAATTTTTCAACCACATGTAGATTTATGACATCAGTGACTGGATTAGTATGTGTAGAATTTCATTTATTGTTTCCTGTGGCACTTCTCCTCACAATGGTGGAAAAATCTATGAATGATTCCTCTTGGTAACTGATTTATAGTAGTTACGGGAAGCCCTATTCAGGTTATATTTTAAGTGTATTTTGTAAAAAAAGTCAATAACCTCCTCCTTAAGAATGTATTAAATGTTATAATAGCTCCAAAAGACAGTGTGGATAATTAAATATAAACTATTTTTACAATAGTTTTAGATTTACAGAAAAATTGAGGTAATACACAGTTCTTATGTACCACACATCCTTAGTAATGGTTATTTTATATCAGTATAGTATAAATGAACCAATATTGATATATCATTTTTAACTACAATCTATATTCAGACTTCCTTGCTTTTTACCTAATATTCTAATTTTGCTCTAGCATCGCATTCAGGATACCACATTACACACACACACACACACACACACACACACATATAATGTGCATTATATAGTGTATGTGTGTATATATGTGTGTATGTGTATATATGTATATATAGTGTTTATATATATAATAGTATGTATATAGATATACATACTATTATATATAAAAATTGATCTTATTTTTAGACAATTTTAGGCCCATAGTAAAATTGTATAGAAAGGACATAGTTCTTGTACATCTCCTGTCCCTACCAGGACACACAGCCTCCCTTTTACATTCTCTTGATAGTGTTTTTCACGAAGATGTTTTTAATTATAAGGAAATTCACCTTATCAGTCATTTCTTCCATTGATTGTGCCTTTGTGTATCTAAAATCTCACTGCCATACCATGGTCATCTAGACATTTTTCCTATTTCATCTTCTACGTAGAGTTTAATAATTTTTCATTTAACATTTAAGTCTATGGTCCCTGCTGAGGTAATTTTTGTGCAGCCTGGAAGATCTATGTCCACTTTCATTTTCTTACACGTAGATGTAGATGTCTGGTTGTTCTGGCATCATTTGTTGAAAAGACTCTTTTCTCCATCGTTTTGCCTTTGATCTTTTATCAAACTGACCTTCTATTCCGCACAATTTCTATTTATGCATCTTCTTTATGTTCCATCAAATCTATTTGTACATTCTTCTGACAACACAGTAGTTTTATAGGAGGCTTTTATATAGTTTTTATGTGGTTTTTATATAGTTTTTATGTGGTTTTATAGGAGGTCTTAAAATTGAGTAGTGTCAGTCCTCCAACTTTTCTCGTTTACAAATTTGTCTTGGCCATTCTTAGGCTTTTCCTTCTCCATATAGAATCAGTTTGTCAATATCCATAAAATAACTTGCTGGAATTTTGACTGGGATTGTATTGAATCCATGTATCAAGTTGGTATAAACTGACATGTTCACAATATTAAGTTATCCTATCCATGAACATGGACTATCTCTCCATTTATTTAGTTACTTTGATATCTCCTTTCACCAGAGTTTTTCTGTGTCCCTCATACAGATCTTGTACACATTTTGCTAAATTTATACTTAAGTGTTTCACTTTGCTGCTGATACAAATAGTATTATGCTTTTAATTTCAAATTCTACTTGTTTATTGCATGCATATAGAAAAGTGACATTTATGTATTAACCTGCTATTCTACAACCTTACTCTTAAAGCTCACCCATTGCAGGAGTTTCTTTGTGGATTCTTTAGGATTTTCTACACAGTCACATCAACTGCAAACACAGAAAGTTTTATTTCTTCCTTTCTACTGTGTATACTTTTTGTTTCCTTTCTTGTCCCATTGCATTAGCTAGGAATCCCAGGATGGTGCTAAACGAGAATGGTAAGAGGGACGTACCTGACCTCAGTGGGAAAGATTCCAGTTTGGCTGTGCGTCTCTGTAGGTATTTCTTGATCACTTTGAGGAAGCTCCCTTCTACTCCTGGTTTGCTGAGTTTGCTGTGTACTTTTCACTGATCTGCACTATGTGCTCATTTCACTTTTGCCACTGGTTCAAAATGAACATGGGAGAGGAGCCACCATCCAAAAATATTACACAGTAAGTATATGAAGTCGGTACCTAGACCCAGACTTAAAACAAACCCCTGCTAACCCCACATGTGTTGATTTCCTTCATATCTGCTCTACATTTGGTATCTCACTCAGGTCAATGAAGTTATGAAATGCCTAGTTCCTTTCATTTAGTTTATGTTGTGTATTAATCTGGAAAGTTAATATTTGAATACACTCTTAGGGTTTTAAAAGCTAATATAACTTGCCTTATTTCTCAGCCTTCAAAATGTCTAGTTGAAATGGCATAAGAAAAGAGATGATTTATTAAGCAAGAGTGTTCATAATTAAGCAAGAGTCACTCAACACGAAGCAGTTTTCTGAAAATAGCCAGTTTTCCCAGGATGTTCATCGGGGCACAGAAAACACATCTGGCCAAGAGAACAGAGGAGGAACTCCAGAACAAAGTGCTGAGGCATCACGTAGCCTGTCTCTCGGGAAAACAGCAAGGACTCAATACTTTGCAAATGGTATGGGAAAGAAGCAAGTCCTGTTGAGAAATGAAATTTTCAAGACTGTACTAAAAGCACTTTCCTCAAGCAACTCTGTAAAGACTAAGGACATTCTAGCTCCAACAAGGCCTCAGAAGCAATTGTTGATATTGAACACAAAACACCTGTGAGAATTTACATCGGAATTCAAAATTCAAGAAGATGGAATCAAGTTCAGATCAGAGCCCCTCCCTCCGTCATATTCACTAGGATTTGTCACCAGCTGGGGGCACCTGGATGGCTCAGTGGGTTAAGCATTGGTTTAGGCTCAGGTCATGATCTCACAGTTCCTGAGACTGAGCCCCACGGAAACTCTGTCCTGACAGTGAAGGGCCTGCTTGGGAATCTCTCTCTCGCTCTCTCTGTCTCCGCCCCTCCACAGCTCAAACACACACTCTCTCCCAAAATAAATAAATAAACATTAAAAAATAAATAAATAAAGTTTGGGGCGCCTGGGTGGCTCAGTCAGTTGAGCGCCCAACTTTGGCTCAGGTCACGATCTCAGGGTTCACAAGCTGGAGTCCCGCGTCGGGCTCTGTGCTGACAGCTCAGAGCCTGGAGCCTGCTTCGGATTCTGTGTCTCCCTCTCTCTCTCTCTGCCCCTCCTCCACTCACGTTCTGTCTCCCTCTGTCTCAAATATAAATAAACATTTTAAATAAATAAATAAATAAATAAATAAAGTTTATTTAAAAAAAAAAAAAGATTTGTCACCAAAGATTTGTTGGAGACTGACAACAAAGCTAACATACGTCACCCACAGGTCCTCGTAGATGTGCATGAACCTGTATTGTAAACAATGCATCATTATCACCATGCAGTCTGGAGACCACAACCCTTCACACATGATTCTCACTCTTAAAAAAAAACCCACACACATGCGTATACACATCATGCACACACAGACGAAAGTCCTTCAAGCATTGTTGCATACAGATGAGACCTCTGTGTACACACCACACAGTCTGAGCCCAAAGGGAGCATCAAAATTACGTAAGCAGCCCTTCCTGCGAAATGTCGTCTCAGGAGGAATCTGTTATTTTCCTGCATGATTTTCTTTTTCATGTCTTGTCTGTGTGCTAAGTGTCACATAAATGTTTTGGTTCCTTTTATTGGCAGGCTATTTATCCAATGTAAAACATCTAGGTAGTTAGACAATATTTTCAATATAAAAATTTCCATTTTTCCTAAATACTATTAGGCAGAAATAAATTTTCAGATATACTTCCTTAAATGTACTTACATAAAAGTATCCTATCTTTGGCAAGCTTTGATTTCTAAAAATTGGCACTTACCTTCTTGATAGAATTATGCATAAATCCATTCTTACGTTATCCTAATAACCACTCAAATGAAAATTGTCGGTCAGTTTCTAGGAGAGAGAACTCCACTTTGGACAGAGCAGGAAAATTAACAACTTACTGTGTAAGACCTATGCTCATGATGAGAAAATTTTAAGTGAGGAGGCAGAACAGAGGGGGAAAAAAGCCTCACCAGTTATGAAAAGACAGAGAATTCCAGGAGGAAAAGCTATTTTCAGCTTCTCAGCTAAATGATCTGACATAGACTTGAGATGATTATAATAGATGTATGGTTCAACCTTTTGTTCCTCAGGATATACTTTTACATTTTAAAATGCATATCCTGCCCTCTCATGAATAATACCTTAAAATTTTTGTGAGATTATATTTTGGCTTCATTTAGCATGCTTTACTGCTTATTAGTTGTAAGTTTTCAACTTTTTATATCACCAGGGCCCCAAAGTGGAACATACGATCACATTTCAGTGAAGCAACCCCATTTTATTTCTGCTGTGGTTTCAGAATATTCTGGCACACACAGTCGCTTCAGCCGACTCTTTAACATGCACAAGTACCCGTCACATTTGTCACAACATATTCATACTAATCCTAAGCACTGGTTATCGTTTTGGGGCTTCTTGAAAATCCAATTTGTAATTATTGCCTTGTTGACTCTCACAGGTACAAACGGCATGGTAACTCCAATCAGTCTGTGTTGTTCTCTGTCAGCCACGAACATTTCTAGAATACTCCCATTACTTCGGGGTTTTTGTGTGTTTGTTTTTTGAACAATATATTCCTACCTTTATGCAAAGTTGAGGCATAGTTTTACCTTTGTTAATTTATAATATATGAATGCAGTTCTACACGGAGCATGACAAAGTAATGTGGAGATGTGACAGTACCTTATAATAATGGTTTATTATTATATATATTTATGATAGTGGTTAGTACTATACATAATATTCTTGCATGATTCTAAGCACCGTACGTATTCAATGCCTTTTAACAGCCCTATGATGAATGTAATTTTATTTTGCCCATTTTTACAGAGGGGGCATTGTAAGCACACAAAGACTTAATAACTTGCCCAAGGTCATAGAGCCAACAAGCTGCAGAAAAGCAGCATTCCGCAGAGGCAGTTTGGAGCTGGAATCTGTGCTCTTAATGACCCTCTTACACGGTTCTTCTGATGTGACCTGCATTCATGTAACTTCCTTCACCTAATGTGATATGAATTACCACACTTCCTCTCTAGCAAAATGCCAACACTTCTAAGGAGAGCCGTAAGTTAATAAGATAATACTATGGGCAGAAAGAGAAAGAAGAAAAGAAGGAAAAAGGAAACTGAAGACAAGAGGAAAAGAAAGAATGACAAGCAAGTTTCCTTTGGTATCAGTTAGAAAACACATTTTTACTTAACAGCATTAAAACGTAGACAGATACACCTATAACAAAAAACACATGCTACGCTTCACTTTTTATACTAGGTTCCCTAGTGGACAAATACGAAAGGAAACCATTGCTCTGCTTGATATCTGGGTGAAACTACTATTTGGATTAACCACAAAATTAAAAACCTTAAATTTCCTGGTGCATAATGAAGAGAGCAGATTTATGATGGGGAAGGGGAATGAGGGGAGGAAGGGAATTTAAGAAGAAAAATTGGAGGGCGCTGAGTGGCTCAGGAGGTTAAGACTCTGACTCCTGATTGTGGCTGAGGTCATGATGTCACAGTTCCCATGGTCGAGCCCCACATCGAATGTCAGCACTGTCCCCACGGAGCCTGGTTGTGATTCTCTTTCCCTCTCTCTCTGCCCTCCCCCACTGGCTCTTTCTCTCCCTCAAAATAAATAAACTTAAAAAATTTTTTGTAAAGAAGAAGAGCCTCAAATCACCACAAGATTTTAGTGTCATTAGAGGATTACTGTAATATCAGTGGCCAAAAGGCACATGATACAAACATTCTGCTCCGGCTTTCCGGATACCAAAATGTAGTAACTGCAACAATATTCAGGGGTCACAGTGGTGACAGGACAAAGTCTCTATCAGTGCCACAACAACAAAACAGATACACTGTGCGTGTGGCTGAATAAATACTACAGATCTGTGAGGTCTGTCTGTAGTGCCGTGATGGAATCTTCTACGTAATGAGGGCAGTGTTTTCCTGCGAACTCTGGAGGCCTTGTAAGACGCCACACCAGACAGACAGTACTTGCCGATGAAGCCAAATGGTGAAAAAGCTCCTTTGAGACCCTGTTACCCCACTAACTGTTTGTATGGTTAGCATTCGAAGGCATGGGGCCTCTGCCGGGTCACGTTCCCCACATCTGCTCTCCGTGTAGGATGGGCACTTGAAAAACATGGGCACTGCCTTACCAGTTGCTCCAAAATTCACACACACACACACACACACACACACACACACCCCTTTGGGGACCGACTTCTCCATCTCCCAGTCCATGTCCTTTTGAGGGTGTTCAGTGCAAGCCTATAACTGACTGAAGTTATTTCCCAGCTCATTGAACTACATATGAGGAGAAGCCGTCTGCAATAAAAGTGTGAGATCAGATCTAGATACGAAGAGAATCTCTTAAGTTCCTATTTCATATTGTGTGAAGGGCTGTTCCAGCTCTGAGTTTCCTAATCATAATTCCTCAAATTCATTCCCCCGCCCCGAGTCTTTCAGTCATGTTTAAGCAAAAGGAAGGAAAAAGAAAGAAGGAGAAGACAGATTATTGTAATGTTCCTGGCTAACATTAATGTTTCATTTTCTTTCCCCATTGTTGTCTGCCTAATATAACCCAACATTTAGGAAATATGTTACGTCCAAATGAAAATGGCAACAAAGCAAAGCCCATAGATTTACTCTGATCATAACAAAACAAAGCGTGGCATTACTCAGAACTCTTCCTTAACTGCACAGTCTGAGGGATTTCAGATTTCCCTGGACCCCTGGCCGTGTCCAGCAGCATCTCAGATGGGGCCACACCTGCAACTCAAATACCACAGAGGCCAACTGAGTGGAGGGCCAGCAAGTGTATCGAGATCCCTGGCTGCCTCAGAACCCGGAGAGCACAGATCTGGAGTGTTATTACAGACGGAGCATCTTCAAACAAAATATTCACATTTCATCAGGGTGTGTGTCAAAAAGAAAATCTGGAAGAATCCTAAAAGCATATATACCTCAGGGCCTACCCAAACCTTCTGGGACACACACTTTTAGGGGTTGAACCCAGGAATTTTTCTGACAGAACTTCCAATCTGATTGTGATGTTCACACCTGATTAAGAATATTTGGGACGCCTGGGTGACTCAGTCGGTTGAGCGTCCGACTTCAGCTCAGGTCACGATCTCGTGGTCCATGAGTCCGAGCCCCGCGTCGGGCTCTGTGCTGACAGCTCAGAGCCTGGAGCCCGTTTCAGATTCTGTGTCTCCCTCTCTCTGACCCTCCCCCGTTCATGCTCTGTCTCTCTCTGTCTCAAAAATAAATAAACGTTAAAAAAATTTAAAAAAAAAAGAATATTTGCCACATTCTTTTGGTACGTGTGCCTCAGCAAAGGAGAAAAAAAAAGGTTCACTTTACTCTGGACCTAGAGATTCTATCACTAATCAGATAATCTGGATTTAGCACAATGGTGGCATGCGATTTATGTGTGATATGAATGAATGAATGAGTGAATGAATGGATGAATGAGATACATGTTACACAATCATGGGGACTGACCTCCTTCGTGAATTTCCCTGGCAGACAAGAAACTAACGCAACTCCTGTTAGTGTTAAGTGTGTCTATAAAGTGCAACAGCAGCCCTGGGATAACGTGGCGTTTTTAGTCTCTTTTTGCATCTGAAGAAGCTATTAGACTCCAAGGCACCTTTTAGTTTAACAAGTATTTACTATTCACCCATTTGGATACACGCCGGGGGCACTGGCAGAGCAGGGCACGATGCCAGGAGCGTAAAAGTGGCTGCAATCAAGCCCTAGACCCTCAGAGGTGATCTTCATCGCTGACCCTCAGCCACCGTGATCCTCAGCAGGCGGGTTTGGCCGGGCTCGGATGTGACTCAGAAGACCAGGCGGATGGCAGGCGCCGTGCTTGGGAACTCTGGCCTCCGTGCTCAGAGTGAGAGGGTGAAGGCTTCGGCTAGGGGAGAATGCTCTGTTCTGGGTTCGACCGCACTCACGGGAGCCGCGTTCGTGTCTCCGGGGCAAGTGCACCTGCAGCCGTGGGCCCGCGAGCGTGAGGAGTCGCTGGGCTGCTTCGTTTCTCTTCCAGAGAACTGACCGTGGTGAAGATTTAGTCATGCAATGTGCTAGAAAATCATGCACCTCTCACACTACAATTTCCATCTCAGATGATTCATTTTTAATTCCACAAAGAAGCGGGATAGTAAACAGCCGCTGTGTCTGCCTGCCAACGTCCATTCCCCCTCCGTCGTTCTCGTTTCCCTCTGGGAAAGCCACCCGCCCACACTCTCAGGCCCGTCAGCCCAGAGCAGGGGCGAGTATTAAGGGCAACAGCATACCCGTTGTCATTTATAACTACAGCTGCTGGCGCCCTTCTTCAGTACTCCGAAGGAGTCTACCTACAGAGGAAAACAGAGGCCAGAGATAGAGAAAGCAGGAGAGATGGGAAAAGGGGGGCAAAGGGGAGGGGTGCTGGGGGAGCTCAGTCTGTTGAGCGTCCGACTTCGGCTCAGGTATTGATCTCATGGTCTGTGGGTTCGAGCCCCGCGTCGGGCTCTGTGCTGACAGCTCGGAGCCTGGAACCTGCTTCGGATTCTGTCTCCCTCTCTCTCCGCCCCTCCCCCGCTTGAGCTCTGTCTCTCTCAAAAATAAGTAAACATTAAAAGAAAAAAATAAAATAATTTAAAAAGGAGGAAGAGGGAGAGAGGAGGAAGAGGATGGGGTGGGGGGTGGGGGAGAGACCTTGTTTGAGGCTCTTCATTTGTTCATAGCCCCAGTTTCTGCCTTTGAGTCTCTTAGTTATATGAACAGTACTGAATCCCTCCTTTAAAGAAGTTTGATTCTAGGTCCTGTTACTTGTAACAGCACAAACACTGCTTACAGTGACAGCCCCAGCGATTCAGATCAAGGCCAGGACTAAGAGGATCTGGGGATTCTCGCTGGGCTCCAGGAGGAGAGCCCAGGATGCCAGCCCCCACCTCCGGATTCCTGAAGCCTCTCTGTGCAAAAGTCAGCGTAACACTGGATACCTGGGGGGGGGGGGGGGGGCGGGTGCAGGGATGCTGTTATGAATAGTTTACTGGGGACATCAAAGCAGGACCCCTCCATCTTCTAAGTCAGGGTACTTTTAAAAGGGAAACGGAACAGTGTTAAACATGCTCTCAGAACAGCAGGCATACATGCACCAGAACTGTCCCAGGAAAACCAGGATGTGCAGTCCCTTCGCCAAGAAAGAGAGGAAAGATCCTGGATGTGATGGCAAAAAGGCTCCGGTTCAAGCCCGGAGTCTGTCAGAGACGCTGGCAAGCAGTTCTCTCTGGCACTCGGGTCTTTAATTTCTTCACCGAATCGTGGCAACGACGCTTTTTCTCTCATGGTACGGAGACCAGATGATATATGGGCTGTACGCTGAAACAGGTCTAATTAAACATTTAAACCAAAGCAGATGTCTGCACAGAAGCCACGCGCCCCACACTTTGTCTCCCAATTCCACCCAAACTGGAACGCTACAGAAATGGGTTCAGCTGCCAAATCTATCATTAATTTGCAAAATCTAAGGAGATATTTTTCTTCAATTTATACTGATGCAGTATTCTTAAACAATTCTGATTTAAATGAAGAATTTCAGTTAAGAATTTCGGTGAGGAATTTCAGTTGGCTGAAGCACACCCAGTTAGATACGTTTTATGTTTTCACCGATAACAGAAAACGCACATTGGGTCGTAGGTCTGGTAAGTCTAAAATATGCAAATAATAGGCATTCCATGGCAGTCCCTTCGGAGGTTTGGCAAAATTTCAGCACCCTCCTGCCAGGGGGCTGAACTAGATTTGCAATTGCACAAGAGAGTTTCACCAGGTGTGTGCTCTCGAAAATCCTAGGAGTCTCCAGCACTCGTCCAATTTTAAAACAATTCTCCAGGGGCTCATTAAACAGTGATTCCCGTGAAGGGCTACCTCACTCTTTGGACGAGGCCCTAAATTCAAGGATGTTCATCCAAGCCCTCACCGAGTGACTATTGCCTAGTTCTAAAGGTAAGAAACCCCACACAAGTATTCCAGGCAAACACCTACTAAGACACAAAGACCTGCCATTTTCCCTAATTTGTACATAGAATTGATACCGAGTCATTTCAACACGGTTTGGTGGGTGCTGTCTGCCCACCCTCTCACTTTCTCCATACCACTCACAGGGCTCCGTAAACTGTGCAACGGTTTGCTGCCCTCGGTGATGGGAAGAAGGGCCCTACCCTCCACCTCTGGCTTTTCACACAAGCTTGACCATTACACACACGGATTTGTTTTTTATAGTAGATGGCATACAATGTCGATTCCTCAATCTAGATGAAATGTGCTGTTTTTGTAGTCATCTATATGAGACGGCTTTCCAAGATATCAAAGTGAAATTTGTAGTTACCGAACATCACCATATTATTTTTCCATTTTTTTTAACTTTTTAAGTTTATTTATTTTGACAGACAGTGTGCGTGGGCAGAGAATGAGAGAGAGAGAGAAAGAGAAAGACAGAGACAGAGGGAATCCCAAGCAGGTTCTGTGCCATCAGTGCAGAGTCTGACGTGGGGCTCCATCTCAAGACCATAAGATTATGACCTGAGCCGAGATCAAGAGTTGGATGCTTAATCAACCAAGCCACCCAGGTGCCCCCATGTTACTTTCCAACTATGTTTTCACAAGTAGGTTAATTGTTGCTTAACCGACTTATATTTTAGTATACCGGCTTCGCTCAAAAAAAAAAAGAAGAAATTTATTTTCTCCTTCGAGTTTCAGGACACCTATGTTTTGCCTCGACCACAGTACGCGATCTGCTTACTTCAGGGGCAGGCTCCCAAATGGCGTGCGTGGCCACCTGTTGGAGAAATCCGTGCCTTTGGAGCAGAGCGGACTTTTAGTTCACTGGGTGCCCATGTTTCTCACACTGTGCCAAGACCAATCATAAAACATGCTCCCCGTGCAACGACCCTGGTGCAAAAATCACCTCTTCACTATGAACTGCTGCTGCCTGGAAGCTTCAAGGGCTGTGAAGGTGACTTATCTCATTTCCACAGTAAAAGGGTTTTTAATACAGGCAATGTTTTCTCCCAGAGTATTAAAGAAAGGTACTGAAAAAGGAAAAGTTAAGTGAGGGGGAAATAAAGCATGAAAATGCTGCTTTAAGAATAAAGAGGGTATGTTCCCAGTACAGTTTTCATTAAATCACTTCCCTTCGCGTCAGAATATGCTCTTTGCGAACAAAGAAGTAGGCTTGTCATTGGCTATGATCTGACTTTGTTAGCGTCACACTCAAGGTCCTCCAGGACGCGTGTCCCTATCAGTTCCCAGAGTTTCATTTTCTTTTTAAAATTTCACACTGTACGTCTTGATGCACTTCCTGTCCTCGTGATGCCCACATAGGTCTCAGTCTAACGGAAGAATGAACTCAACGTCTTTGCTGTTCCTCCAACACACCATTCATGTCTCTCTCACATACTCTGTCCCTGCTCTCTCTGCTCCTTCGATCTTGAAAAGCCCTCTCCCACCTTGTCTACAGGTAAGCACAACCGCCTTACAGGACTCGGCACCAATATTGCCCTCTTGAGGAAGTACTTTTACCCCATTACCCGTGTTGTCCCTGAATAAAATGGAATCACTCATTTATATACCTTCCTACCATAACACCTGTATATTAGTATGCTCACATGCCTCTCCCTAACTGGAATGCAAACTCTTAAGGGAAAGTATACCGTATTAGTATTATTATATCCCAGGGCATATCAAAGCATCTGACACAGAGCTGGTATTCCACAGTTCTAAAATGAGGTAATGTGAATGCCGTAAGGTCATGATAATAGGCAATTATTCCATAATTATCCCATTATTTTCTGTAATATTATATTTTGCATCTCTTGGAAGTACATTTCAATAGTCTCTAAAATGTCATGACTCTGACAATTATTTTTTTTTGAGGTATATAACATTATATAACTCTCGGGTACAACATTATAATTTGACATCTGTGTGCACTATAAAGGGATCACTACTAAAAGTCTACTTACCATCTATCAGCATACAATTGACCCCTTTCACCCATTTTGCCCATTTCCCTCTGGTAACCATTGGTGTATTCTCTGTATCTATGAGTTTTTGTATTATTTTGTCTGTTTTTTAGATTCCACATATGAGCAAAATCATGTAGTATTTGTCTTTTTCTGTCTTACTTAGCATAATACCCTCAAGGTCCATCCGTGTTGTTGCAAATGGCAAGACTTCATTCTTCTTTATGTGAGTAGTATTTCATTACACACACACACACATACATACACACACACACACACACACACACACACACCCCACAACCTCTTTGTACATTCATCTATTGATGAACACTGGATGCTTAGATTGCTTCCATATCTTAACTATTGTGAATAATGTTGCAATGAACATAGGGGTGCATATATCTTTTCAAATTAGTGTTTTCATATTATTCAGATAAGTACCTCAAAGTGTAAAAGCTGGATCATATGGTAGATATGTTCTTACTTGTGAGGAATCGCCATACTGGTTTTCGTAGTGGCTGTGCCAATTGACATTTCCACCAACAGTGCAGGAAGGTTCCTTTTCCTCCACATTCTTGCAAACCTTTATTATCTTTTTGATTTTAGCCATTCTGACAAGTGTGAGGCAATACCTCACTGTGGTTGTAATTTGCATTTCTCTAATAATTAATAACGTTGAGCATCTTTTCCTGTGCTTGTTGGCCACCTGTAGGTCTCTTTTAGAAAAAACTGTCTATTCAGATATTTGCCCAGTTTTTAATCACAATGTTCGCTTTTTTATTATTGAGTTGTATGAATTGTTTATATAGTATGGATATTAACCCCATTTTGGATATGTGATCTGCAAATATCTTCTCCCATTCAGTAGGTTCCCCTTTTGTTTTGATGATCATGTCCTTTGCTGTGCAGAAGCTTTTTAGTTTGATGTCATCCTGCTTATTTATATTTTATTTCCTTCGTCTCTGTTGTCAGAGCCACAGACACATTGCTAAGACTGATGTCAAAGAGCTTACCACTTATCTTTTCTTCCAAGAATTTTATAGTTTCAGATCTTACTTTCAAATCTTTAATCCATTTAATGTTTATATAGGGTACAAAATAGTGGTTTAGTTTCTTTATTTGCATATGGCTGTCCAGTTTTCCCAGCACCATTTATTGAAGAAACTTTTATTGAAGAAAGACATTCCAGTGTATGTTTTTGACTCCTTTGTCTTAAATAAATCGTCCGTATATGTGTGACTTTACATCTGGGCTCCCAATTCTGCCCCTCTGATCTGCTGCCTATTTTTATGACAATCTCTAAGGTACAATGCCTCTGACGATTCTTTTTTTTTTTTTTTTTTGTCATTTTGCAGAAGTAATAGTTCTAATAATGAAGTATAGCATCATCTTTTTTTGAGAGATTGAGTGGAAAGCACCAATATCATACTTATAAAATAGGTGAAGATGTCTGAGCCCTGGTCTTTGTACACAGTAAAGTTGCCATTTAATCCACGTAGGATGAAACTCTTGCCTTATGGTCTATATTCCAGTACCCCCTCCCCCCCAGCAATCTCAGTAAGCCTGAGAAAAATATCTGGAAATAATTTCTTATAAGAGCATAGCTCATGGCATGTGTAGGTCAGTCTTAATCACATCTGCTTGTAAAAGGTTGTTTGCCATTTATGACTGTATATTATACCAAGTGCAATTTTGAAAGTATGCCCTTAAAGCAAGAGTTTGCACACTTTTAATTTTCTGGGTTTTTTCCCGTTTTTTTTTTTTTTTATATAATATTGTGTCTTTTTAATATTCTCCACATCCTACTTTTTTTTAAATTTTTGACTTGGTAAATTTGGGGTGATACTGTCATTGAAAATGCCAATAAAATTATTGTACATTTTCACCAATTTTGGAAATTCATACTAAGTAAAATTGCTTAGTCACATTAATTTTTATTACTCTATTGTAGTATTTCATTTCAATTTATGTCATCTCAAATTTCCTAGAGTCTTGGGAGTAATTAAACTGTATTAGCTTAAATCAACAAAAATTACTATAATACTGATTTAAACCTATAATTATCAATGCCTTTCTCTAAGAAACATAGATTTCCCTAAGAAACATAAAGAAAACAAAAATATACAAACTAGGTAATTTATGACCTCCACAATCCAGAGATGTCTGACAAAAAGCAACAAAGAGAATAAAATTAGCAAATATCACTTAGAGGAATATGATCCAGTGGAAAAACTAATTGAAATTTAAACTGTGTTTTAAAATAACTCAGCAAGGGGCACCTCGATGGTTCAGTCAGTTAAACGTCTGACTTTGGCTCAGGTCATGATCTCACAGTTCATGGTTTCAAGCCCTGCATCAGGCTCTGTGCTGACAGCTCAGAGCCTGGAACCTGCTTTGGATTCTGCATCTCCCTCTATGTTCCTCCCCCACTCACACACACTCTCTCTCTCTCTCAAAAATAAATAAACATTTAAAAAATTAAAATAATAAAATAATTCAGTAAGATGCATGGAATATATCTATTATATATGTATAACATATATAAACATATATGAATGACATATTTATACACATATTTATAAATTTATACAAAATTTGCATACACATAATTTTCAGTGTGAATTATGGTATATTTAGCAATGGAAAATAATGTTTTTCAAACTTCAACTGAAATTACAAATATTGGTTATTTCGTAAGCCATTTCCTTTATGTACACAGAATGTAACGTAAGATGATATGTTTCTTCTAGAATACTGAAAGGCCAATAATTGTTGTTACCTTTTTTTTAAGTTTATTTATTTATTTTGAGAGAGAGAAAGAGAGAGTGCAAGCAGGGCAGGAGCAGAGAGACAGAATCTCAAGCAGGCTCCACACTTTCAATGATGCAGAGCTCAAATCCACAAACTGTGAGATCATGACTTGCACTGATCAAGAGTCAGATGCTTAACCAACTGAGCCACCCAAGTGCCCCCATGTTACCTGTAAAGGAAATTTTTTTAATTTATTTTTTAAATTTTATACTCAAGTTAGTTAACAGTGTACTATTGGTTTGAGGAGAACCCAGCGACTAATCACTTACATGTAGCACCCACTGCTCACCCCAACAAGTACCTTCCTTAATGCCCCTCACCCTTCTACCCCACCCTCATCAACCCTCAGTTTGGTTCTCTGTATTTAAGAGTCTCTTATGGTTTGCCTCCCTCTCTGCTCTTGTCTTGTTTTTCCTTCCTTTCCCTATAAACATCTGTTAAGTTTCTCAAATTCCACATATGAGGAAATCATGTGATATCTGTCTTTCTCTGACTGACTTATGTCACTTAGCATAATATCCTCCAGTTCTATCCACATTGTTGCAAATGGCAAGATTTCATTCTTTTTCATTGACAAGTAGTATTCCATTGTGCGTGCGTGCGTGCGTGTGTGCACGCGCGTGCGCATGTGTGTGTTACATCACCTCTTCTTTATCCATTCATCAGTCAATGGACATTTGGATCTTTCCATACTTTGCTATTGTTGATAACACTACTATAAACATTGGGGTGCATGTGCCCTTTCAAATCAGCATTTTTGCATCCTTCGGATAAATTCCTAGTAATGCAATTACTGCATTAATTCCTTGTAATACAATTATTCTGGGTCAGAGGGTAGTTATATTTTTAATTTTTTGAGGAACCTCCACACTGTTTTCCAGAGTGGCTGCACCAGTTTGCATTCCCACCAACAGTGCAATAGGGGTCCCCTTTCTCCACATCCTCACCAACACCTATTGTTTCCTGAGTTGTTCATTTTAGTCATTCTGACCATTGTGAGGTGGTATCTCATTGTGGTTTTGATTTATATTTCTCTGGTAATGAGCGATGTTGAGCATCTTATGTGTCTGTTTGCCATCTGGATGTTTTCTTTGGAAAAGTGTCTATTCATGTCATCTGTCCATTTCTTCACTGGATTATTTGTTTTTTTAGATGTTGAATCTGGTTAAGTTCTTTATAAATTTTGGATACTAACCCTTTATCTGATATGTCATGTGCAAATATCTTCTCCCAATCCATAGGTTGCCTTTTAGCCTTGTTGGCTATTTCCTTCACTGTGCAGAAGCTTTTTATCTTGATGAGGTCCCAATAGTTCATTTTTTCTTTTATTTCTCCTGCCTCTGGACACATGTCAAGTAAGAAGTTGCTGTGGCTGAGGTCAAAGAGGTTACTGCCTGTGTTCTCCTCTAGGATTTTGATGGTCTCCTGTTTTACATTTAGGTTTTTCATCCATTTTGAGTTTATTTTTGTGTATGGCGTAAGAAAGTGGCCCAGGTTCATTCTTCTACATGCTGCTATCCAGTTCTTCGAACACCATACTAAATTTGACCATCTTTTTTCCATTGGATACTCTTTCCTGCTTTGTTGAAGATTAGTTGGCCATGTATTTGTGGGTCCAGTTCTGGATTCTCTACTCTATTCCATTGATCTATGTGTCTGTTTTTGTGGCAATATCATACTTTCTTGATGATTACCTCTTTGTAATACAGGTTAAAGTCTGAGCTAACAATTATAAATGCTTATGCCACCAATGTGGAAACCCAAATATATAAATCAATTAATCACATACATAAACAAATGTATTCATAATAATACTATAGCTGTAGGTGACTTTAATACTCAACTTAAAGCAAGGATCAGTTCATCTAGGCAGAAAATCAATAAGGAAACAACAGCTCTGAATGACACATTGGACTTAACAGATATATTCAGAACTTTATATCCTAAAGCAGCAGCATATACATTCTTCTCGAGTACAAATGGAACATTCTCCAAAACAGATCATATACTGGGTCACAAAACAGCCCTCAACAAGTATAAAAAGACTGAGATCATACCATGAATGTTTTCAGATCACAACACTATGAAACTTGAAATCAACCACAAGAAAAAATTTGGAAAGCCTCCAAATACATGGAGGTTAAAGGAAATTTTATATTTACCAAGAGTTGGGTTAGAAATATCTTGGTCAGGGGCGCCTGGGTGGCTCAGTCAGTTAGGTGTCTGACTTCGGCTCAGGCCATGATCTCACGGTTTGTGGGTTCGAGCCCCACATCGGGCTCTGTGCTGACAGCTCAGAGTCTGGAGCCTGCTTCAGATTCTATGTCTCCCTCTCTCTCTGCCCCTCCCCTGCTTGTGTTCTGAATCTTTCTCTCTCTCTCAAAAATAAATAAACATTAAAAAAATTAAAAAAAAAAGAAATATCTTGGTCATATATTAAGTCCATCCTCCAGCTCTAGTCTGGAATATCTGTTCATCAAACTGTTTTATAAAATCCTAGTCAATTTAAATTAAAAACAAAACATAGTTGAAGAGTTTATGTTCTAACATTATGCTGTCCAATATGATGGACCCTAGCCAAGAATGGCATCTAAATCAATAAAAATTTACTAAAATTAAAAAATCCACTTTCTCATTTGAATTAGCTACATTCCAAATGCAAAGCAGTCAACACGTGGGGAGTGACAGCACAGATATAGAATATTCCCATCCATTCTGTTGGGTTGCTCGGGTCTAGTAAGAGAGATGCGATGCACGCCAACAGTTAATCACAATACACTGTAACACGAATGATACAAGCACGTACCGGGTACTGAAGTAGTAAAGACACTAGCTCACACTGATTCAAGTGGACAAATAACGTAAAGAATGATGTCACAGAAAATATGAGCTTAACATTTTAAACAAAAGGAGAAACATAAAACACTCTTTGTTTTAGACTGTAAGTTCTTGAGAAATGGCAGAACGTCACTACACCACACTGACCTAATTTTTGCTCTTCCAGGAATAAGGGACCATCCTTTAGTGGGGATAAGAATAATGCACATAAATTATGCCAAATTTTCACCAACACTGTTACAATAAAATATGTCTTTGGTGGAAGTCTATTACCATGGAACATAACTTGAGTGGACTTTGTTTTGCCCCTTTGTGTATGAAATATCTTCTCCAGAGGAAATAATATGTTAAATCAACAAACTAACAACGTAAGATTTTTCCTGGTATCAAAGTTGCATACAATATGCGAGAAGTACATATTTAACTATATATTTCTAAAATTTGCTTTATAGCATCAGATAGAAAAGAGATAGAGTGTTTTCTAAAACGGGAAGTGCTCTAATTATATTTGCTTTGGCAAATAAAAAATACAAATGGAAAATGTTTTTTTTTTTTAATATTTTGAATAACTACCTTGCCTTCCATTATAGAAAGATTTGTGAGGGGTGCCTGGGTGGCTCAGTCACTTGAGTGTCTGACTTCAGCTCAGGTCATGAACTCATAGTTCATTGGTTTGAGCCCCACCTCAGGCTCTGTGCTGACAGCTCAGAGCCTGGATCCTACTTCTGATTCTGTGTCTCCCTCTCTCTCTGCCCCTCCCCCACTCGTGCTCTCTCTCTCGCGCGCGCGCGCTCTCTCTCTCTCTCTCAAACATGAATAAACATTAAAAAAAAACTTAAAAAAAAAGATTTGTTAGATTGGTTGTAATTGCGTCTGCTTTTATTTTTCACAGCACTTGAGTTTTTAAATATATTCTTCTACCTATTTATACAAAAACTATAGACAGTTTCTCAGAGACAAGTGGCACATTACTCTGTTTTGACTTCCCCATAAAAAAAAAAAGAGGGGGGCGCCTGGGTGGCTCAGTCAATTGAGCATCCGACTTGGGCTCAGGTCATGATCTCGTGGTTCGTGGGTTCAAGCCCTGCATCGGGCTCTGTGCTGACCGCTCAGAGTCTGGAGCCTGTTTCGGATTCTGTGTCTCCCTCTCTCTGACCCTCCCCCCCCGTTCATGGTCTGTCTCTCTCTGTCTCAAAAATGAAACGTTAAAAAATTAAAAAAAAAAAAAAGAGGGAGAGAGAGAGAGGCTGTGAAGTCATTTTTCCCCCAAATTGCATGGATTTATCTAGGTTGAAAAGCCCTATTTTAAATATTTACAAAATCATAAATTTCATTAACTGCTATCAGTCTTATTGATAACACTGTATTTCCAAACTAACTAGTGATGATGGAGAATTTGAGAAACCTTAAGTTTCAAGGAGGAGCTTAGCACAACATAGTCCTGAAGAACATGGGCTTGGGGCCAGATTTAGGGTGGAGTCCTAATACCACCGTTACTGATGGTATAATAGTGGGCCTGAGACTGAGCCTCCACAAGCCTTTTTTCTCAGTGCTAAATGGGGATTCCATCCGTCATTTGATAAACATTTATTATCTATGTATGCCAAGCGCAGTGGAAAATGGTGACATGATAATATGAATTAATTTACAGAAATGTAAACATGAAGTAAAAGTCAAAGTAGATGGCGTGTCTGGGAGGCTCAGTTGGTTAAGCGTCTGACTGCGGCTCAGGTCACGATCTCACGGTGTGTGGGTTCGAGCCCTGCAGTGGGCTCTGTGCTGACAGCTCAGAGCCTGGAGCCCCTTCGGATTCAGTGTCTCCCTTTCTCTGCCCCTG
This sequence comes from Panthera tigris, assembly GCF_018350195.1. Lineage (NCBI taxonomy): Eukaryota > Metazoa > Chordata > Mammalia > Carnivora > Felidae > Panthera > Panthera tigris. Next base: position 4,217,336 of record NC_056670.1, read on the forward strand.
CCCCCCCCCAAAAAATAAACAACAAAAAAAGTCAAAGTAGATGCTATCTCGACTAACTCCCACTTAGCTAGTTAGATTTAAAGTTCCATTTTGTTGGTAGCTTCTACTGAAGGGAGCTCAAGGCATGAGGAATGTGCCAGAAGAAGCTTCACACTTTATAACCTCCATGCACTTCTGTGCCTACAAGTTTTCTACAACTTATAGGCTGGCTGCCCTTATTATTGTAATTATCTTACTCTACCAACCGCATGCATGTGAATGTGTAAAGAAAATCTGCTCTAAAAATGAAAGTAAATACTGTGGGAAAAGTGAAAATGGCACTCTGACAAGGGATAGCCAAGGCAATTATAAAAAAATTAGGAAAATTCATAAAATTTCCAAGTACAGTGTATTCACATTAATTGTCAATCGTCGTGTCTGCTCCCTTCACCGAAACTGAAAAAGGCAGTTAGGGACAATGACTTATAGCTTTGTTAACGTGAGAGAAATCGAGGCGATGTCTCATCAGCAGATTCATATGGAAGGAGAGAGCTCGTTTCGACAGACAGTGGTGAATAAGTGACATAAATTTAAAAACACTACTGCAGATGTTAACGACTTGCAGTAAGTTCTGGCGTTCACTGCTTCTTTTTATCCCTGGGCTACAGAAGCACTGGTCTTCTCCTCATTTGCCATGAGAGCGCCTCTCTGAAGTGAGGACCGTTGTGCCTGGAGTGTGCTGTGTGCTCGCTGTGTTATTTTAGATTCTAGAAGCAACGTGCTTCCCGTGTTGCCCACGGTTATTCGGTTGCTAGCGAAGGCGCTCAGGCTCCGTGCATTTTCCCGGTGCAATTTTTCTACGTGAGTTTAATGCACATGCCTACGACATTGAGGGTCCTTGGTGTTGTGTCTTCCTCCCACGAGACAGCACACTGCCCTCCGGCTCACACATACCCCCCAGCCTCCTCGGTGTCCTGCTCTGCCCCCGCTTCCGTAGGGAGTGAAAAGGCAGAGAGAACGTGGCTGCCACAGTTTTGTACACGTCTACTGACAGGAGACATCAGACCCCTGTCCCCAGGGATGTAGTCACAGCCACAGTGAGAGAAGCGCCCCGGCAGCTCCTAGGCCTGTCCCCACAGGGGCATGGGGGGGAGTCCACGGCTCACCTGGATGGGCCGTGTGGTCTGTACCCCAGGGCGGGACCCTGGGATTACACGACTTGAGTCTCACTTAGGGTGACTGCCCATCTGCCTGTCTCCTCTGTGGGAGGGAGAGAGAAGCAAAGGGAGGAGGGGACCGAGGGGGAGAGGGAGGGAGAGAGACTCTTGTTCTGGAATGTAAATGAATCCTTTCTGGAGGAGGATGCGAAGGAGACAGGAGGGAAGAGTTCTGGCCTCCTCCCCTTTACTACCCTGGAATATGAGCAAATGACCCTCACGGGAGAGAAGCCTGTCAGTCTCTCCAGAGGTTTCTATCTCTAGGGCTGCAATTCAATCATCCCTCAACTTAGAAAACCTGGATTGCCCCACCCCCAAGCTCTTCTCTTCTTCCTCAACTTTCTTAGCACACTTGCTTGCTTTTGTGGCACTGGGTACATCTCTTCTCCCGGCACTGCTTGCTGTTTCTTTACAAAAACAGGTTTTTGTTTCCCCCAATGGAAGTGTAAAACAGGATCAGCAGTCCTATCTCGCAAAGACCACGGCATAAGAAAAAAAGGAAAAGGAAATCTCACATGTTTGAAATACAAACTCTACATCAGGAACCGGTCTAGACGTTGTACATATTGTCTTCTTTTCTCTTCACGATAATTATCAAAGACAGATGTTATTTCCTTTTTGTTGAGAAAACTGAAAACGAAGTTGAACAGCTTCTTTCTTCTTCTTTTTCAATGTTTATTTATTTTTGAGACAATGCGAGACACAGAGTGCAAGCAGCAGAGGGGCAGACAGAGGGAGAAACATGATCTGAAGCGGGCTCCGGGCTCTGAGCACAAAGCCTGACGCGGGGCTCGAACTCACGAACCATGAGATCATGACCTGAGCTGAAGCTGGACCCTTAACTGACTGAGCCACTCAGGCGCCCCTGAATAGCTTCTTTCTGAACTTACACACTTCTGAAACTGGGAATTGCAGGATTCGGATCCAATTCTTTTGAGAATGTATTTTTCTTAACTTGACAATAAAGCATAATGTTTCCCAAACACAAAGGATTGGAGCTGCTCACCGACACTAACGCAATATTAAATGTTAGAAATTCTACTCGCAGGAGGGAAAATGTATCATCTGTTCACTTTTAGGGACCTCCCACACCATTTATTAAAACTTTCAAAGTTTGACCTGAAGAAAATTGTAATGACTTTATTTTTTTGTTTATTTACTTTGTGTGAGAGAGAGAGACAGAGAGAGCGCGCGCATGTGGGTGAGGGGCAGAGAGAGAGGGAGAGAGAAAATCCCAAGCAGGCTCTGCACTGTCAATACAGAGCCCAACATGGAACTCGATATAATGAACCGTGAGATCATGATCTGAGCTGAAATCAAGATTCGGACGTGTGACTGAGCCACCCAGGTGCCCCCAAAATTATAATGGTTTTAAGTAAATATACACAAGCTTGTCATAATAGATGTATGCATGGAATATGACTTAGAAAACACACAATTTTATAATTATAAAAGATATAAAAACAAAT